>NC_090381.1:23718246-24018246 GCF_036365525.1 Heterodontus francisci
TTTCAGGAATGATGTGAAGGCATTAGAGACAGTGCAGAAAAGATTCAGGACAATGGTTCCAGGGATGAGGAACTTCAGTTACCGAGATGGGTTGGAGAAGTTGGGATTGTTTTCTTTGGAGGAGAGAAGGTTCAGAGGAGATTTGATGGAGGTGTTCAAAATCATGAGAGGTCTGGACAGGGTCAATAGGGAAAAACTGTTCCCATTGGTGGATACTAAAAGTTGCATTCCCGATTTGTAAATAAATAGTTGAGTAATAGACATGTTGGTTGGGTGTGTGATTTCATTATTTATATTCAGAGGGCCTGTAAACATGGACTAAAATTAATGCATGATAGAGTCACCATAGCAACACTTGTGGCTTGTCAGCCATTTTTAGTGGACAACACTGATATAGGAAAGACAGACATCCAGAGTTTACACTAAGACTGAACTTGGGTGAAAGAGTCCCAGAGTACCAGTAAAGGTCACTTTTATTTGGTGGGTTGATACCATAAATTGTCCTGAAGTTTTATTCCATTGTATTCTCTCAAAGGCAAAAATAGATCACTGTCAACACACAATCCTCAAACTGAAACACACAATAGTGAGATAAAACCAGAAAATGCAGTCTCTTTCACAACTGGATGAGCGTAGAGAGAGTTTGTAATAACAATTAGTCTGTAAAGACAAAAGGTTTGTGTTGATTCCCCAGTGCTGGTGGTCTGAGGCTGTAGCTCATTGATTTTGTTTTTCTCAGGTAGTTCTAGCTGCACTTTCCATTCAAGCTGCTGCTGCTGATGGTTGCTGCTGTTTCTGCACCAGTCTGAGGGTTAAGGTAAGCTCCAGTGTGACTGTCCACCCGTCACATCAATCTCTAACCGATTACATTCTGGGAGTGACTAATCTTTCAAACTCTTTGTCATACTTGAAATGCACCACTGATACTCATCTTACAGCACCTATTAATGGGGTGTATGGGACTCACTGCAGAGACCATACTGAGAGTATTTGTAGGACTCACTGTAGCAATCACACTGATAATGTATATGGGAGTCACTGTAGTGATCACACAACAGTGTGTCTGGGCCTCACTGTAGTGAGTACACTGATGGGTGTATGGGATTCATTGTAATGATCACATAGAGTCATTTACGCACAGAAGGAGGCCATTCAGCCCATTGAGTCCATGCTGGCTCTCCATGGAGCTACGCAGTCAGTCCCACTCCCCGGCTCGATCCCCTCAGCCCTGCAAGTCTATTTCTCTCAGGTGACCATCCAACATCCTCTTGAAGTCATTGATTGTCTCTGCATCGACCATCCTTTGTGGGCAGTGAGTTCCATGTCATTACCACCCACTGTGTAAAATAGTTCTTCCACATATTCCCCCTGCATCTTTTGCCGAAAACTTTCAATCTGTGTCCACTAGTCCTCGTGCCATTAGTTAATGGGAACTGTCTAACTTAGCTAAGCCTGTCATAATCTTGTACACTTCTATTATATCTCCCCTCAATCTCCTTTGTTCTAAGGAGAACAAACCTAGCTTTTCCAACCTAACCTTGTAACTAAAATCCTTCATCCCTGGGAACCATTCTGGTAAATCTCCTCTGCACCTTCTCAAAGATCCTCACATCCTTCCACAACAGAACACAATACTCCAGTTGGGGCCTAACCAGAGCTTTATAAAGGTTCAACATAACTTCCCTGCTTTTGTACTCAATGCCTCTATTTATGAAGCCCAAGATCCCATATGCTTTACTAACTACTCTCTCAAAATGTCCTGCCACCTTCAAAGATCTATGTACATGCACGCCCAGGTCCCTCTGTTCCTGCACACTCTTTAGAACTGTGCCATTAAGTCTATATTGACTCTCCCTATTTCTTCTGCCAAAATGCATCACCTCACACTTATCAGTATTAACTTTCATCTGCCACTTCTCTGCCCATTCTGCCAGCTGAACAATGCAGGCGGTTCATATCATCCTCACTGTTTGTCACGCCTTCAAGTTTGGTGTCATTGGCAAATTTTGAAATTCTACTCTGTATTCCACGATCCAAGTCATTTATATATAGCAAGAAAAAGCAGTGGTTCCAGCACTGACCTTTGGGGAACACCACTATCTACCATCTTCCAGTTTAAAAACAACCAATAACTGCAACTCACTGTTTTCTGTCCTTAAGCCAATTTTTTTAATCCAATTGGACAGTGACACTCAATTTTGTTAACAACCTTTACGTGGTACCTTATCAAATGTTTTCTTAAAATCCATATAAACAACATCCACCACATTCCCTTCATCAACCTTTTCTGTTCATGGACAACCATTTTGCTTGAGTAATTGTAGCCAGTTGTTTTCATCCTGTTTCTGCTACTTTTCCCCTTGGGTTTATCTCTTGAAGGAGTTGACTCATTCCTGGAGTGCAGATCCAAGGCATTGGTTACCTTTTAGAACACTACCTGCTAAAATGTATCAGCAGACTATTTGTATGCCTAGTCCTTATCTCAGTACACACACACACAGACACTCACATACGCACACAGAGGGACACAGACACACACACAAAGGCATACACACACAAACACACACACAGGGAGGCACAGACACAGGCACACAGAGGTACACGCACACACGCACACAAACACGCACACACACAGAGGCGCACGCACACACACATGAAGGCATAAACACACACACACACACACACAGAGGCATGCACACACACACACAGCCACACACACAGAGGCACACACAGAGGCACACACAGAGGCATACTGCCACACACACAACCCTTTCCAAAGACAACTTTCTTCCAGTTGATTCAAGTGTTCCAAGGCCAAATATTTTACTCCGACCCTCATCATAGCTGAGAGTAGCCAACTCATTGCAGACTGGGACTGGAACTGAGGCCTCTGGGGTTTATATTCGATGCTGCTGAATTGTCCACATTCAAAGGCAAACCAGTACAGTTATGTAAAGGCATCCAACAGGTCTGAAGGCACTGTAGCTAAAAGGTAATTAAAAAAGGCTTCAAGAAAAACCGTAAGGAAACGGAAGGCAAATCACAGGTTGAGTAACTGTTTTTATTTCTGTCTGCAGATGTTTGTATCTGTCATTTACGCCCAACTGGCAATCATTGGCTCGGCAACCTGCTTTGGTTCATCTGCTCTTGGACTCATAAAAGGACCCCTTTGTTTATTTAATACCACCTTATCCAACAAGACCCAGGTGCAGCTGTGGGACTACCCATTCCACGATAGGAACAGAAGCAGCAGGTAATGTGAAGGATACTGCGCTCCTGAGCTCGGATTCAAGCTGTCTACAATAAATCAGAATTCTTAGCAAAACACCATTCAATGAAAAGTAAAATGTATCCTCATGGAAATGAATTCAAAAATTATGTGCAATGTCTCCTTTCTGAATAATTAGCCACACCAATTGATCAGTGCTGGCTATAAAAGTACTTTCAATCAGGTAGATCAGTGATGGGAATAACAATACTGTCAATCAGATACATCTGTGCTGGGAATAACAATACAGTCAATAAAATGGATTAGTGCTGGGAATAACAATACTGTCAATCAGATAGATCAGTGCTGGGAATAACAATACTTTCAATCAGGTAGATCAGTGCTGGGAATAACAAAACTGTCAATCAGACACATCTGTGCTGGGAATAACAATACTGTCAATAAAATGGATTAGTGCTGGGAATAACAATACTGTCAATCAGATAGATCAGGGCTGGCAAAAACAATACTTTCAATCAGGTAGATCAGTGCTGGGAATAACAAAACTGTCAATCAGGTAGATCAGTGCTGGGAATAACAATACTGTCAATCAGATACATCTGTGCTGGGAATAACAATACTGTCAATAAAATGGATTAGTGCTGGGAATAACATTACTGTCAATCAGATAGATCAGGGCTGGGAATAACAATACTTTCAATCAGATAGATCAGTGCTGGGAATAACAAAACTGTCAATCAGGTAGATCAGTGCTGGGAATAACAATACTGTCAATCAGATACATCTGTGCTGGGAATAACAATACTGTCAATAAAATGGATTAGTGCTGGGAATAACAATACTGTCAATCAGACACATCTGTGCTGGGAATAACAATACTGTCAATAAAATGGATTAGTGCTGGGAATAACAATACTGTCAATCAGATAGATCAGGGCTGGCAATAACAATACTTTCAATCAGGTAGATCAGTGCTGGGAATAACAAAACTGTCAATCAGGTAGATCAGTGCTGGGAATAACAATACTGTCAATCAGATACATCTGTGCTGGGAATAACAATACTGTCAATAAAATGGATTAGTGCTGGGAATAACATTACTGTCAATCAGATACACCAGTGTTGGAAATAACAATACTGTCAATCAGATAGTTCAGTGCTGGGACTAACAATACTGTCAATCAGATAGATCACTGATGGGAATAACAATACTGTCAATCAAATACATCAGTGCTGGGACTAACAATACTGTCAATCAGATAGATCACTGATGGGAATAACAATACTGTCAATCAAATACATCAGTGCTGGGACTAACAATACTGTCAATCAGATAGATCACTGATGGGAATAACAATACTGTCAATCAAATACATCAGTGATGGGAATAACAATACTGTCAATCAAATACATCAGTGCTGGGAATAACAATACTGTCAATCAGATAGATCAGTGATGGGAATAACAATACTGTCAATCAGATACATCTGTGCTGGGAATAACAATACTGTCAATAAAATGGATTAGTGCTGGGAATAACATTACTGTCAATCAGATACACCAGTGTTGGAAATAACAATACTGTCAATCAGATAGTTCAGTGCTGGGACTAACAATACTGTCAATCAGATAGATCACTGATGGGAATAACAATACTGTCAATCAAATACATCAGTGCTGGGACTAACAATACTGTCAATCAGATAGATCACTGATGGGAATAACAATACTGTCAATCAAATACATCAGTGCTGGGACTAACAATACTGTCAATCAGATAGATCACTGATGGGAATAACAATACTGTCAATCAAATACATCAGTGATGGGAATAACAATACTGTCAATCAAATACATCAGTGCTGGGAATAACAATACTGTCAATCAGATAGATCAGTGATGGGAATAACAATACTGTCAATCAGATAGTTCAGTGATGGGAATAACAATACTGTCAATCAGATAGACCACAGCTGGGATTCACAATACTGTCAATCAAATACATCAGTGATGGGAATAACAATACTGTCAATCAGATAGATCAGTGCTGGGAATAACAATACTGTCAATCAGATAGATCAGTGATGGGAATAACAATACTGTCAATCAGATCGATCAGTGATGGGAATAACAATACTGTCAATCAGATAGATCAGTGCTGGAAAGAACAATACTATCAACCAGATAGTTCAATGATGGGAATAACAATACTGTCAATCAGATAGATCAGTGATGGGAATAACAATACCGTCAATCAGATAGTTCAGTGATGGGAATAACAATACTGTCAATCAGAAAGATCAGGGCTGGGAATAACAATACTGTCAATCAGATACATCTGTGCTGGGAATAACAATACTGTCAATAAAATGGATTAGTGCTGGGAATAACATTACTGTCAATCAGATAGATCAGTGCTGGGAGTAACAATACTGCCAATCAGATAGTTCAGTGATGGGAATAACAATACTGTCAATCAGATAGATCAGGGCTGGGATTAACAATACTGTCAATCAGACAGATCACTGATGGGAATACCAATACTGTCAATCAAATACATCAGTGCTGGGACTAACAATACTGTCAATCAGATAGACCAGGGCTGGGATTCACAATACTGTCAATCAAATACATCAGTGATGGGAATAACAATACTGTCAATCAGATAGATCAGTGCTGGGAATAACAATACTGTCAATCAGATAGATCAGTGATGGGAATAACAATACTGTCAATCAGATAGATCAGTGATGGGAATAACAATACTGTCAATCAGATAGATCAGTGCTGGAAAGAACAATACTATCAACCAGATAGTTCAGTGATGGGAATAACAATACTGTCAATCAGATAGATCAGTGATGGGAATAACAATACTGTCAATCAGGTAGATCATGGCTGGGAATAACAATACTGTCAATCAAATAGTTCAATGATGGGATTAACAATACTGTCAATCAAATAGATCAGTGCTGGGACTAACAATTCTGTCAATCAGACAGATCAGTGATGGGAATAACAATACTCTCAATCCGATTGGTCACTGCTGGGAATAACAATACTGTCAATCAAATACACCAGTGCTGGGAATAACAATACTATCAATCAGATAGTTCAGTGATGGAAATAACAATACTGTCAATCAGATAGATCAGTGTTGGAATAACAATACTATCAACCAGATAGTTCAGTGATGGGAATAACAATACTGTCAATCAATTAGTTCAGTGATGGGAATAACAATACTGTCAATCAGTTAGATCAGTGCTGGGAATAACAATACTGTCAATCAATTACATCAGTGCTGGGACTAACAATACTGTCACTCAGATAGATCAGTGATGGGAATAACAATACTGTCAATCAGATAGATCAGTGCTGGGAATAACAATACTATCAATCAGATAGTTTAATGATGGGAATAACAATACTGTCAATCAGATAGTTCAGTGATGGGAATAACAATACTGTCAATCAGATAGATCAGTGATGGGAATAACAATACTGTCAATCAAATACATCAGTGATGGGAATAACAATACTGTCAATCAGATAGATCAGTGATGGGAATAACAATACTGTCAATCAGATAGATCAGTGCTGCGATTAACAATACTGTCAATCAGATAGATCGGTGCTGGGAATAACAAAACTGTTAATCGATAGATCAGTGCAGGGAATAACAATATTGTCAATCAGATAGATCAGTGATGGGAATAACAATACTGTCAATCGATAGATCGCTGCTGGGAATAACAATACTGTCAATCAGATAGATCAGTGCTGGGAATAACAATACTATCAATCAGATAGTTCAATGATGGGAATAACAATACTGTCAATCAGGTAGATCATGGCTGGGAATAACAATACTGTCAATCAAATAGTTCAATGATGGGATTAACAATACTGTCAATCAAATAGATCAGTGCTGGGACTAACAATTCTGTCAATCAGACAGACCAGTGATGGGAATAACAATACTCTCAATCCGATTGGTCACTGCTGGGAATAACAATACTGTCAATCAAATACACCAGTGCTGGGAATAACAATACTATCAATCAGATAGTTCAGTGATGGGAATAACAATACTGTCAATCAGATAGATCAGTGATGGGAATAACAATACTGTCAATCAGGTAGATCATGGCTGGGAATAACAATACTGTCAATCAAATAGTTCAATGATGGGATTAACAATACTGTCAATCAAATAGATCAGTGCTGGGACTAACAATTCTGTCAATCAGACAGATCAGTGATGGGAATAACAATACTGTCAATCCGATTGGTCACTGCTGGGAATAACAATACTGTCAATCAAATACACCAGTGCTGGGAATAACAATACTATCAATCAGATAGTTCAGTGATGGAAATAACAATACTGTCAATCAGATAGATCAGTGTTGGAATAACAATACTGTCAATCAAATACATCAGTGTTGGAATAACAATACTGTCAATCAGATAGTTCAGTGATGGGAATAACAATACTGTCAATCAGATAGATCAGTGCTGGGAATAACAATACTGTCAATCAATTACATCAGTGCTGGGACTAACAATACTGTCACTCAGATAGATCAGTGATGGGAATAACAATACTGTCAATCAGATAGATCAGTGCTGGGAATAACAATACTATCAATCAAATACACCAGTGCTGGGAATAACAATACTATCAATCAGATAGTTCAGTGATGGGAATAACAATACTGTCAATCAGATAGATCAGTGATGGGAATAACAATACTGTCAATCAGATAGATCAGTGCTGCGATTAACAATACTGTCAATCAGATAGATCGGTGCTGGGAATAACAAAACTGTTAATCGATAGATCAGTGCAGGGAATAACAATATTGTCAATCAGATAGATCAGTGATGGGAATAACAATACTGTCAATCGATAGATCGCTGCTGGGAATAACAATACTGTCAATCAGATAGATCAGTGCTGGGAATAACAATACTATCAATCAGATAGTTCAATGATGGGAATAACAATACTGTCAATCAGGTAGATCATGGCTGGGAATAACAATACTGTCAATCAAATAGTTCAATGATGGGATTAACAATACTGTCAATCAAATAGATCAGTGCTGGGACTAACAATTCTGTCAATCAGACAGACCAGTGATGGGAATAACAATACTCTCAATCCGATTGGTCACTGCTGGGAATAACAATACTGTCAATCAAATACACCAGTGCTGGGAATAACAATACTATCAATCAGATAGTTCAGTGATGGGAATAACAATACTGTCAATCAGATAGATCAGTGATGGGAATAACAATACTGTCAATCAGGTAGATCATGGCTGGGAATAACAATACTGTCAATCAAATAGTTCAATGATGGGATTAACAATACTGTCAATCAAATAGATCAGTGCTGGGACTAACAATTCTGTCAATCAGACAGATCAGTGATGGGAATAACAATACTGTCAATCCGATTGGTCACTGCTGGGAATAACAATACTGTCAATCAAATACACCAGTGCTGGGAATAACAATACTATCAATCAGATAGTTCAGTGATGGAAATAACAATACTGTCAATCAGATAGATCAGTGTTGGAATAACAATACTGTCAATCAAATACATCAGTGTTGGAATAACAATACTGTCAATCAGATAGTTCAGTGATGGGAATAACAATACTGTCAATCAGATAGATCAGTGCTGGGAATAACAATACTGTCAATCAATTACATCAGTGCTGGGACTAACAATACTGTCACTCAGATAGATCAGTGATGGGAATAACAATACTGTCAATCAGATAGATCAGTGCTGGGAATAACAATACTATCAATCAAATACACCAGTGCTGGGAATAACAATACTATCAATCAGATAGTTCAGTGATGGGAATAACAATACTGTCAATCAGATAGATCAGTGATGGGAATAACAATACTGTCAATCAGGTAGATCATGGCTGGGAATAACAATACTGTCAATCAAATAGTTCAATGATGGGATTAACAATACTGTCAATCAAATAGATCAGTGCTGGGACTAACAATTCTGTCAATCAGACAGATCAGTGATGGGAATAACAATACTGTCAATCCGATTGGTCACTGCTGGGAATAACAATACTGTCAATCAAATACACCAGTGCTGGGAATAACAATACTATCAATCAGATAGTTCAGTGATGGAAATAACAATACTGTCAATCAGATAGATCAGTGTTGGAATAACAATACTGTCAATCAAATACATCAGTGTTGGAATAACAATACTGTCAATCAGATAGTTCAGTGATGGGAATAACAATACTGTCAATCAGATAGATCAGTGCTGGGAATAACAATACTGTCAATCAATTACATCAGTGCTGGGACTAACAATACTGTCACTCAGATAGATCAGTGATGGGAATAACAATACTGTCAATCAGATAGATCAGTGCTGGGAATAACAATACTATCAATCAGATAGTTTAATGATGGGAATAACAATACAGTCAATCAGATAGATCAGGGCTGGGATTAACAATACTGTCAATCAAATACATCAGTGATGGGAATAACAATACTTTCAATCAGATAGTTCAGTGATGGGAATAACAATACTGTCAATCAGATAGATCAGTGATGGGAATAACAATACTGTCAATCAGATATATCAGGGCTGGGATTAACAATACTGTCAATCAAATACATCAGTGATGGGAATAACAATACTGTCAATCAGATAGATCAGTGATGGGAATAACAATACTGTCAATCAGATAGATCAGTGCTGCGATTAACAATACTGTCAATCAGATAGATCGGTGCTGGGAATAACAAAACTGTTAATCGATAGATCAGTGCAGGGAATAACAATATTGTCAATCAGATAGATCAGTGATGGGAATAACAATACTGTCAATCGATAGATCGCTGCTGGGAATAACAATACTGTCAATCAGATAGATCAGTGCTGGGAATAACAATACTATCAATCAGATAGTTCAATGATGGGAATAACAATACTGTCAATCAGGTAGATCATGGCTGGGAATAACAATACTGTCAATCAAATAGTTCAATGATGGGATTAACAATACTGTCAATCAAATAGATCAGTGCTGGGACGAACAATTCTGTCAATCAGACAGACCAGTGATGGGAATAACAATACTCTCAATCCGATTGGTCACTGCTGGGAATAACAATACTGTCAATCAAATACACCAGTGCTGGGAATAACAATACTATCAATCAGATAGTTCAGTGATGGAAATAACAATACTGTCAATCAGATAGATCAGTGTTGGAATAACAATACTGTCAATCAAATACATCAGTGTTGGAATAACAATACTGTCAATCAGATAGTTCAGTGATGGGAATAACAATACTGTCAATCAGATAGATCAGTGCTGGGAATAACAATACTGTCAATCAATTACATCAGTGCTGGGACTAACAATACTGTCACTCAGATAGATCAGTGATGGGAACAACAATACTGTCAATTAGATAGATCAGTGCTGGGAATAACAATACTGTCAATCAAATACATCAGTGTTGGAATAACAATACTGTCAATCAGATAGTTCAGTGATGGGAATAACAATACTGTCAATCAGATAGATCAGTGCTGGGAATAACAATACTGTCAATCAATTACATCAGTGCTGGGACTAACAATACTGTCACTCAGATAGATCAGTGGTGGGAATAACAATACTGTCAATTAGATAGATCAGTGCTGGGAATAACAATACTGTCAATCAGATAGATCAGTGCTGGGAATAACAATACTGTCAATCAGATAGATCAGTGATGGGAATAACAATACTGTCAATCAGATAGATCAGTGCTGGGAATAACTATACTGTCAATCAGATAGATCAGTGCTGGCAATAACAATACTGTCAATCAGATAGATAAGTGCCGGGAATAACAATGCTGTTAATCAAACAGATCAGTGCCGGGAATAACAATACTGTCAATCAGATAGATCAGTTCCGGGAATAACAATGCTGCTAATCAAATAGATCATTTCCGGGAATAACAATGCTGTTAATCAAATAGATCAGTGCCGGGAATAACAATACTGTCAATCAGATAGATTGGTGCTGGGACTAACAATACTGTCAATCAAATAGATCAGTGCTGGGACTAACAATACTGTCAATCAGACAGATCAGTGATGGGAATAACAATACTGTCAATCAAATAGATCAGGGCTGGGACTAACAATACTGTCAATCAGACAGATCAGTGATGGGAATAACAATACTGTCAATCAGATAGATCAGGGCTGGGATTAACAACACTGTCAATCAAATAGATCAGTGCTGGGACTAACAATACTGTCAATCAGATTGATCGTGCTGGGAATAACAATACTATCAATCAGATAGTTCAATGATGGGAATAACAATACTGTCAATCAGATAGATCAGTGCTGGGAATAACAATACTGTCAATCAATTACATCAGTGCTGGGACTAACAATACTGTCACTCAGATAGATCAGTGATGGGAATAACAATACTGTCAATCAGATAGATCAGTGCTGGGAATAACAATACTATCAATCAGATAGTTTAATGATGGGAATAACAATACAGTCAATCAGATAGATCAGGGCTGGGATTAACAATACTGTCAATCAAATACATCAGTGATGGGAATAACAATACTTTCAATCAGATAGTTCAGTGATGGGAATAACAATACTGTCAATCAGATAGATCAGGGCTGGGATTAACAATACTGTCAATCAAATACATCAGTGATGGGAATAACAATACTTTCAATCAGATAGTTCAGTGATGGGAATAACAATACTGTCAATCAGATAGATCAGTGATGGGAATAACAATACTGTCAATCAGATAGATCAGGGCTGGGATTAACAATACTGTCAATCAAATACATCAGTGATGGGAATAACAATACTGTCAATCAGATAGATCAGTGATGGGAATAACAATACTGTCAATCAGATAGATCAGTGCTGCGATTAACAATACTGTCAATCAGATAGATCGGTGCTGGGAATAACAAAACTGTTAATCGATAGATCAGTGCAGGGAATAACAATATTGTCAATCAGATAGATCAGTGATGGGAATAACAATACTGTCAATCGATAGATCGCTGCTGGGAATAACAATACTGTCAATCAGATAGATCAGTGCTGGGAATAACAATACTATCAATCAGATAGTTCAATGATGGGAATAACAATACTGTCAATCAGGTAGATCATGGCTGGGAATAACAATACTGTCAATCAAATAGTTCAATGATGGGATTAACAATACTGTCAATCAAATAGATCAGTGCTGGGACGAACAATTCTGTCAATCAGACAGACCAGTGATGGGAATAACAATACTCTCAATCCGATTGGTCACTGCTGGGAATAACAATACTGTCAATCAAATACACCAGTGCTGGGAATAACAATACTATCAATCAGATAGTTCAGTGATGGAAATAACAATACTGTCAATCAGATAGATCAGTGTTGGAATAACAATACTGTCAATCAAATACATCAGTGTTGGAATAACAATACTGTCAATCAGATAGTTCAGTGATGGGAATAACAATACTGTCAATCAGATAGATCAGTGCTGGGAATAACAATACTGTCAATCAATTACATCAGTGCTGGGACTAACAATACTGTCACTCAGATAGATCAGTGATGGGAACAACAATACTGTCAATTAGATAGATCAGTGCTGGGAATAACAATACTGTCAATCAATTACATCAGTGCTGGGACTAACAATACTGTCACTCAGATAGATCAGTGGTGGGAATAACAATACTGTCAATTAGATAGATCAGTGCTGGGAATAACAATACTGTCAATCAGATAGATCAGTGCTGGGAATAACAATACTGTCAATCAGATAGATCAGTGCTGGGAATAACTATACTGTCAATCAGATAGATCAG
Source organism: Heterodontus francisci (assembly GCF_036365525.1). Classification (NCBI taxonomy): domain Eukaryota; kingdom Metazoa; phylum Chordata; class Chondrichthyes; order Heterodontiformes; family Heterodontidae; genus Heterodontus; species Heterodontus francisci. The sequence continues at coordinate 23,731,418 of NC_090381.1, forward strand.
TGCTGGCAATAACAATACTGTCAATCAGATAGATAAGTGCCGGGAATAAAAATGCTGTTAATCAAACAGATCAGTGCCGGGAATAACAATACTGTCAATCAGATAGATCAGTTCCGGGAATAACAATGCTGCTAATCAAATAGATCATTTCCGGGAATAACAATGCAGTTAATCAAATAGATCAGTGCCGGGAATAACAATACTGTCAATCAGATAGATTGGTGCTGGGACTAACAATACTGTCAATCAAATAGATCAGTGCTGGGACTAACAATACTGTCAATCAGACAGATCAGTGATGGGAATAACAATACTGTCAATCAAATAGATCAGGGCTGGGACTAACAATACTGTCAATCAGACAGATCAGTGATGGGAATAACAATACTGTCAATCAGATAGATCAGGGCTGGGATTAACAACACTGTCAATCAAATAGATCAGTGCTGGGACTAACAATACTGTCAATCAGATAGATCGTGCTGGGAATAACAATACTATCAATCAGATAGTTCAATGATGGGAATAACAATACTGTCAATCAGATAGATCAGTGCTGGGATTCACAATACTGTCAATCAAATACATCAGTGATGGGAATAACAATACTGTCAATCAGATAGATCAGTGCTGGGAATAACAATACTGTCAATCAGATAGATCAGTGATGGGAATAACAATACTGTCAATCAGATAGATCAGTGATGGGAATAACAATACTGTCAATCAGATAGATCAGTGCTGGAAAGAACAATACTATCAACCAGATAGTTCAGTGATGGGAATAACAATACTGTCAATCAGATAGATCAGTGATGGGAATAACAATACCGTCAATCAGATAGTTCAGTGATGGGAATAACAATACTGTCAATCAGATAGATCAGGGCTGGGATTAACAATACTGTCAATCAAATACATCAGTGATGGGAATAACAATACTGTCAATCAGATAGATCAGTGATGGGAATAACAATACTGTCAATCAGATAGATCAGTGCTGGGAATAACAATACTGTCAATCAGATAGATCGGTGATGGGAATAACAATACTGTCAATAAGGTAGATCGGTGATGGGAATAACAATACTGTCAATAAGGTAGATCAGTGCTGGGAATAACAATACTGACAATCAGATAGATCGTGCTGGGAATAACAATACTATCAATCAGATAGTTCAATGATGGGAATAACAATACTGTCAATCAGATAGATCAGTGCTGGGAATAACAATACTGTCAATCAGATAGATCAGTGCTGGGAATAACAATACTGTCAATCCAGTAGATCAGTGCTGGGAATAACAATACTGTCAATCAGATAGATCAGTGCTGGGAATAACAATACTATCAATCAGATAGTTCAATGATGGGAATAACAATACTGTCAATCAGATAGATCAGTGCTGGGAATAACAATACTATCAATCAGATAGTTTAATGATGGGAATAACAATACAGTCAATCAGATAGATCAGGGCTGGGATTAACAATACTGTCAATCAAATACATCAGTGATGGGAATAACAATACTTTCAATCAGATAGTTCAGTGATGGGAATAACAATACTGTCAATCAGATAGATCAGTGCTGCGATTAACAATACTGTCAATCAGATAGATCGGTGCTGGGAATAACAATACTGTTAATCGATAGATCAGTGCAGGGAATAACAATATTGTCAATCAGATAGATCAGTGATGGGGATAACAATACTGTCAATCGATAGATCGCTGCTGGGAATAACAATACTGTCAATCAGATAGATCAGTGCTGGGAATAACAATACTATCAATCAGATAGTTCAATGATGGGAATAACAATACTGTCAATCCGGTCGATCATGGCTGGGAATAACAATACTGTCAATCAAATAGTTCAATGATGGGATTAACAATACTGTCAATCAAATAGATCAGTGCTGGGACTAACAATGCTGTCAATCAATTACATCAGTGCTGGGACTAACAATACTGTCACTCAGATAGATCTGTGATGGGAACAACAATAATGTCAATTAGATAGATCAGTGATGGGAATAACAATACTGTCAATTAGATAGATAAATGCCGGGAATAACAATGCTGTTAATCATTCAGATCAGTGCCGGGAATAACAATACTGTCAATCAGACAGATCAGTGATGGGAATAATAATACTCTCAATCCGATTGGTCACTGCTGGGAATAACAATACTGTCAATCAAATACACCAGTGCTGGGAATAACAATACTATCAATCAGATAGTTCAGTGATGGAAATAACAATACTGTCAATCAGATAGATCAGTGTTGGAATAACAATACTGTCAATCAAATACATCAGTGTTGGAATAACAATACTGTCAATCAGATAGTTCAGTGATGGGAATAACAATACCGTCAATCAGATAGATCAGTGCTGGGAATAACAATACTGTCAATCAATTACATCAGTGCTGGGACTAACAATACTGTCACTCAGATAGATCAGTGATGGGAACAACAATAATGTCAATTAGATAGATCAGTGATGGGAATAACAATACTGTCAATTAGATAGATAAGTGCCGGGAATAACAATGCTGTTAATCATTCAGATCAGTGCCGGGAATAACAATACTGTCAATCAGATAGATCAGTGATGGGAATAACAATACTGTCCATCAGATAGATCAGTGCTGGCAATAACAATACTGTCAATCAGATAGATAAGTGCCGGGAATAACAATGCTGTTAATCAAACAGATCAGTGCCGGGAATAACAATACTGTCAATCAGATAGATCAGTGATGGGAATAACAATACTGTCCATCAGATAGATCAGTGCTGGGAATAACTATACTGTCAATCAGATAGATCAGTGCTGGCAATAACAATACTGTCAATCAGATAGATAAGTGCCGGGAATAACAATGCCGTTAATCAAACAGATCAGTGCCGGGAATAACAATACTGTCAATCAGATAGATCAGTTCCGGGAATAACAATGCTGCTAATCAAATAGATCAGTGCTGGGACTAACAATACTGTCAATCAGACAGATCAGTGATGGGAATAACAATACTGTCAATCAGATAGATCAGGGCTGGGATTAACAACACTGTCAATCAGATAGATTGGTGCTGGGACTAACAATACTGTCAATCAGACAGATCAGTGATGGGAATAACAATACTGTCAATCAGATAGATCAGTGCTGGGACTAACAATACTGTCAATCAGACAGATCAGTGATGGGAATAACAATACTGTCAATCAGATAGATCAGGGCTGGGATTAACAACACTGTCAATCAAATAGATCAGTGCTGGGACTAACAATACTGTCAATCAGACAGATCAGTGATGGGAATAACAATACTGTCAATCAAATAGATCAGTGCTGGGACTAACAATACTGTCAACCAGACAGATCAGTGATGGGAATAACAATACTGTCAATCAGTTAGATCAGGGCTGGGATTAACAACACTGTCAATCAAATAGATCAGTGCTGGGACTAACAATACTGTCAATCAGACAGATCAGTGCTGGGACTAACAATACTGTCAATCAGACAGATCAGTGCTGGGACTAACAATACTGTCAATCAGATAGATCAGTGCTGGGATTAACAATACTGTCAATCAAATACATCAGTGTTGGAATAACAACACTATCAATCAGATAGTTCAGTGCTAGGGAATAACAATACTGTCAATCAGACAGATCAGTGATGGGAATAACAATACTGTCAATCAAATAGATCAGTGCTGGGACTAACAATACTGTCAACCAGACAGATCAGTGATGGGAATAACAATACTGTCAATCAGTTAGATCAGGGCTGGGATTAACAACACTGTCAATCAAATAGATCAGTGCTGGGACTAACAATACTGTCAATCAGACAGATCAGTGCTGGGACTAACAATACTGTCAATCAGACAGATCAGTGATTGGACTAACAATACTGTCAATCAGATAGATCAGTGCTGGGATTAACAATACTGTCAATCAAATACATCAGTGTTGGAATAACAACACTATCAATCAGATAGTTCAGTGCTAGGGAATAACAATACTGTCAATCAAATACACCAGTGCTGGGAATAACAATACTATCAATCAGATAGTTCAGTGATGGAAATAACAATACTGTCAATCAAATACATCCGTGCTGGGACTAACAAAACTGTCACTCAGATAGATCAGTGATGGGAACAACAATACTGTCAATCAGATAGATCAGTGCTGGGAATAACAATACTGTCAATCAGATAGATCAGTGATGGGAATAACAATACTGTCAATCAAATAGATCAGTGCTGGGAATAACAATACTGTCAATCAAATAGATCAGTGCCGGGAATAACAATACTGTCAATCAGACAGATCAGTGATGGGAATAACAATACTGTCAATCAAATAGATCAGTGCTTGGAATAACAATACTGTCAATCAGATAGATCAGTGATGGGAATAACAATACTGTCAATCAGATCGATCAGTGATGGGAATAACAATACTTTTAATCAAATAGATCAGTACTGGGAATAACAATACTGTCAATCAGATAGATCAGCGCTGGCAATAACAATACTGTCAATCAAATAGATCAGTGCTGGGAATAACAATACTGTCAATCAGATTGATCAGTGATGGGAATAACAATACTGTCAATCAGATCGATCAGTGATGGGAATAACAATACTTTTAATCAAATAGATCAGTGCTGGGAATAACAATACTGTCAATAAAATAGATCAGTGCTGGGAATAACAATACTGTCAATCAGATAGATCAGTGATGGGAATAACAATAATATCAAACAGATAGTTCAATGATGGGAATAACAATACTTTTAATCAAATAGATCAATGCTGGGAATAACAATACTGTCAATCAAATAGATCAGTGCTGGGAATAACAATACTGTCAATCAGATCGATCAGTGATGGGAATAACAATACTGTCAATCAGATAGATCAGTGCTGGGAATAACAATACTGTCAATCAGATTGATCAGGGCTGGGATTAACAATACTTTTAATCAAATAGATCAGTGCTGGGAATAACAATACTGTCAATCAGATCGATCAGTGATGGGAATAACAATACTTTTAATCAAATAGATCAGTGCTGGGAATAACAATACAGTCAATCAGATCGATCAGTGATGGGAATAACAATACTGTCAATCAGATAGATCAGTGCTGGGAATAACAATACTGTCAATCAGATTGATCAGGGCTGGGATTAACAATACTGTCAATCAAATAGATCAGTGCTGGGAATAACAATACTGTCAATCAGATCGATCAGTGATGGGAATAACAATACTGTCAATCAGATAGATCAGTGCTGAGAATAACAATACTGTCAATCACATCGATCAGTGATGGGCATAACAATACTGTCAATCAGATAGATCAGTGCTGGGAATAACAATACTGTCAATCAGATCGATCAGTGATGTGAATAACAATACTGTCAATTAGATAGTTCAGTGATGGGAATAACAATACTGTCAATCAGATAGATCAGTGCTGGGAATAACAATACTGTCAATCAGATTGATCAGTGCTGGGAATAACAATACTGTCAATCAGATAGATCAGTGATGGGAATAACAATACTGTCAATCAGATAGATCAGTGCTGGGAATAACAATACTGTCAATTAGATAGATCAGTGCTGGGAATAACAATACTGTCAATCAGATAGATCAGTGCTGGGAATAAAAATACTGTCAATCAGATTGATCAGGGCTGGGATTAACAATACTGTCAATCAAATAGATCAGTGCTGGGAATAACAATACAGTCAATCAGATCGATCAGTGCTGGAAAGAACAATACTATCAAGCAGATAGTTCAGTGATGGGAATAACAATACTGTCAATCAGATAGATCAGTGATGGGAATAACAATACCGTCAATCAGATAGTTCAGTGATGGGAATAACAATACTGTCAATCAGATAGATCAGGGCTGGGATTAACAATACTGTCAATCAAATACATCAGTGATGGGAATAACAATACTGTCAATCAGATAGATCAGTGATGGAAATAACAATACTGTCAATCAGATAGATCAGTGCTGGGAATAACAATACTGTCAATCAGATAGATCGGTGATGGGAATAACAATACTGTCAATAAGGTAGATCAGTGCTGGGAATAACAATACTGGCAATCAGATAGATCGTGCTGGGAATAACAATACTATCAATCAGATAGTTCAATGATGGGAATAACAATACTGTCAATCAGATAGATCAGTGCTGGGAATAACAATACTGTCAATCAGATAGATCAGTGCTGGGAATAACAATACTGTCAATCCAGTAGATCAGTGCTGGGAATAACAATACTGTCAATCAGATAGATCAGTGCTGGGAATAACAATACTATCAATCAGATAGTTCAATGATGGGAATAACAATACTGTCAATCAGATAGATCAGTGCTGGGAATAACAATACTATCAATCAGATAGTTTAATGATGGGAATAACAATACAGTCAATCAGATAGATCAGGGCTGGGATTAACAATACTGTCAATCAAATACATCAGTGATGGGAATAACAATACTTTCAATCAGATAGTTCAGTGATGGGAATAACAATACTGTCAATCAGATAGATCAGTGCTGCGATTAACAATACTGTCAATCAGATAGATCGGTGCTGGGAATAACAATACTGTTAATCGATAGATCAGTGCAGGGAATAACAATATTGTCAATCAGATAGATCAGTGATGGGAATAACAATACTGTCAATCGATAGATCGCTGCTGGGAATAACAATACTGTCAATCAGATAGATCAGTGCTGGGAATAACAATACTATCAATCAGATATTTCAATGATGGGAATAACAATACTGTCAATCAGGTAGATCATGGCTGGGAATAACAATACTGTCAATCAAATAGTTCAATGATGGGATTAACAATACTGTCAATCAAATAGATCAGTGCTGGGACTAACAATACTGTCAATCAATTACATCAGTGCTGGGACTAACAATACTGTCACTCAGATAGATCAGTGATGGGAACAACAATAATGTCAATTAGATATATCAGTGATGGGAATAACAATACTGTCAATTAGATAGATAAGTGCCGGGAATAACAATGCTGTTAATCATTCAGATCAGTGCCGGGAATAACAATACTGTCAATCAGACAGATCAGTGATGGGAATAATAATACTCTCAATCCGATTGGTCACTGCTGGGAATAACAATACTGTCAATCAAATACACCAGTGCTGGGAATAACAATACTATCAATCAGATAGTTCAGTGATGGAAATAACAATACTGTCAATCAGATAGATCAGTGTTGGAATAACAATACTGTCAATCAAATACATCAGTGTTGGAATAACAATACTGTCAATCAGATAGTTCAGTGATGGGAATAACAATACTGTCAATCAGATAGATCAGTGCTGGGAATAACAATACTGTAAATCAATTACATCAGTGCTGGGACTAACAATACTGTCACTCAGATAGATCAGTGATGGGAACAACAATAATGTCAATTAGATAGATCAGTGATGGGAATAACAATACTGTCAATTAGATAGATAAGTGCCGGGAATAACAATGCTGTTAATCATTCAGATCAGTGCCGGGAATAACAATACTGTCAATCAGATAGATCAGTGATGGGAATAACAATACTGTCCATCAGATAGATCAGTGCTGGCAATAACAATACTGTCAATCAGATAGATAAGTGCCGGGAATAACAATGCTGTTAATCAAACAGATCAGTGCCGGGAATAACAATACTGTCAATCAGATAGATAAGTGCCGGGAATAACAATGCTGTTAATCATTCAGATCAGTGCCGGGAATAACAATACTGTCAATCAGACAGATCAGTGATGGGAATAATAATACTCTCAATCCGATTGGTCACTGCTGGGAATAACAATACTGTCAATCAAATACACCAGTGCTGGGAATAACAATACTATCAATCAGATAGTTCAGTGATGGAAATAACAATACTGTCAATCAGATAGATCAGTGTTGGAATAACAATACTGTCAATCAAATACATCAGTGTTGGAATAACAATACTGTCAATCAGATAGTTCAGTGATGGGAATAACAATACTGTCAATCAGATAGATCAGTGATGGGAATAACAATACTGTAAATCAATTACATCAGTGCTGGGACTAACAATACTGTCACTCAGATAGATCAGTGATGGGAACAACAATAATGTCAATTAGATAGATCAGTGATGGGAATAACAATACTGTCAATTAGATAGATAAGTGCCGGGAATAACAATGCTGTTAATCATTCAGATCAGTGCCGGGAATAACAATACTGTCAATCAGATAGATCAGTGATGGGAATAACAATACTGTCCATCAGATAGATCAGTGCTGGCAATAACAATACTGTCAATCAGATAGATAAGTGCTGGGAATAACAATGCTGTTAATCAAACAGATCAGTGCCGGGAATAACAATACTGTCAATCAGATAGATCAGTGATGGGAATAACAATACTGTCCATCAGATAGATCAGTGCTGGGAATAACTATACTGTCAATCAGATAGATCAGTGCTGGCAATAACAATACTGTCAATCAGATAGATAAGTGCCGGGAATAACAATGCTGTTAATCAAACAGATCAGTGCCGGGAATAACAATACTGTCAATCAGATAGATCAGTTCCGGGAATAACAATGCTGCTAATCAAATAGATCAGTGCCGGGAATAACAATACTGTCAATCAGATAGATTGGTGCTGGGACTAACAATACTGTCAATCAGACAGATCAGTCTTGGGAATAACAATACTGTCAATCAGATAGATCAGTGCTGGGACTAACAATACTGTCAATCAGACAGATCAGTGATGGGAATAACAATACTGTCAATCAGATAGATCAGTGCTGGGACTAACAATACTGTCAATCAAATACATCAGTGATGGGAATAACAATACTTTCAATCAGATAGTTCAGTGATGGGAATAACAATACTGTCAATCAGATAGATCAGTGCTGCGATTAACAATACTGTCAATCAGATAGATCGGTGCTGGGAATAACAATACTGTTAATCGATAGATCAGTGCAGGGAATAACAATATTGTCAATCAGATAGATCAGTGATGGGAATAACAATACTGTCAATCGATAGATCGCTGCTGGGAATAACAATACTGTCAATCAGATAGATCAGTGCTGGGAATAACAATACTATCAATCAGATAGTTCAATGATGGGAATAACAATACTGTCAATCAGGTAGATCATGGCTGGGAATAACAATACTGTCAATCAAATAGTTCAATGATGGGATTAACAATACTGTCAATCAAATAGATCAGTGCTGGGACTAACAATACTGTCAATCAATTACATCAGTGCTGGGACTAACAATACTGTCACTCAGATAGATCAGTGATGGGAACAACAATAATGTCAATTAGATAGATCAGTGCCGGGAATAACAATGCTGTTAATCATTCAGATCAGTGCCGGGAATAACAATACTGTCAATCAGACAGATCAGTGATGGGAATAATAATACTCTCAATCCGATTGGTCACTGCTGGGAATAACAATACTGTCAATCAAATACACCAGTGCTGGGAATAACAATACTATCAATCAGATAGTTCAGTGATGGAAATAACAATACTGTCAATCAGATAGATCAGTGTTGGAATAACAATACTGTCAATCAAATACATCAGTGTTGGAATAACAATACTGTCAATCAGATAGTTCAGTGATGGGAATAACAATACTGTCAATCAGATAGATCAGTGCTGGGAATAACAATACTGTCAATCAATTACATCAGTGCTGGGACTAACAATACTGTCACTCAGATAGATCAGTGATGGGAACAACAATAATGTCAATTAGATAGATCAGTGATGGGAATAACAATACTGTCAATTAGATAGATAAGTGCCGGGAATAACAATGCTGTTAATCATTCAGATCAGTGCCGTGAATAACAATACTGTCAATCAGATAGATCAGTGATGGGAATAACAATACTGTCCATCAGATAGATCAGTGCTGGCAATAACAATACTGTCAATCAGATAGATAAGTGCCGGGAATAACAATGCTGTTAATCAAACAGATCAGTGCCGGGAATAACAATACTGTCAATCAGATAGATCAGTGATGGGAATAACAATACTGTCCATCAGATAGATCAGTGCTGGGAATAACTATACTGTCAATCAGATAGATCAGTGCTGGCAATAACAATACTGTCAATCAGATAGATAAGTGCCGGGAATAACAATGCTGTTAATCAAACAGATCAGTTCCGGGAATAACAATGCTGCTAATCAAATAGATCAGTGCCGGGAATAACAATACTGTCAATCAGATAGATCAGTGCTGGGAATAACAATACTGTCAATCAGATCGATCAGTGATGGGAATAACAATACTTTTAATCAAATAGATCAGTGCTGGGAATAACAATACAGTCAATCAGATCGATCAGTGATGGGAATGACAATACTGTCAATCAGATAGATCAGTGCTGGGAATAACAATACTGTCAATCAGATTGATCAGGGCTGGGATTAACAATACTGTCAATCAAATAGATCAGTGCTGGGAATAACAATACTGTCAATCAGATCGATCAGTGATGGGAATAACAATACTGTCAATCAGATAGATCAGTGCTGGGAATAACAATACTATACTGTCAATCAGATTGATCCGGGCTGGGATTAACAATACTGTCAATCAAATAGATCAGTGCTGGGAATAACAATACTGTCAATCAGATAGATCAGTGATGGGAATAACAATACTGTCAATCAAATAGATCAGTGCTGGGAATAACAATACTGTCAATCAGATCGATCAGTGATGGGAATAACAATATTGTCAATCAGATAGATCAGTGCTGGGAATAACAATACTGTCAATCAGATCGATCAGTGCTGGGAATAACAATACTGTCAATCAGATAGATGAGTGCTGGGAATAACAATACTGTAAATCAGATCGATCAGTGATGGGAATAACAATACTGTCAATCAGATAGTTCAGTGATGGGAATAACAATACTGTCAATCAGATAGATCAGTGCTGGGAATAACAATACTGTCAATCAGATAGATCAGGGCTGGGATTAACAATACTGTCAATCAAATAGATCAGTGCTGGGAATATCAATACTGTCAATCAGATAGATCAGTGATGGGAATAACAATACTGTCAATCAGATAGATCAGTGCTGGGAATAACAATACTGTCAATTAGATAGATCAGTGCTGGGAATAACAATACTTTCAATCAGATAGATCAGTGCTGGGAATAACAATACTGTCAATCAGATTGATCAGGGCTGGGATTAACAATACTGTCAATCAAATAGATCAGTGCTGGGAATAACAATACAGTCAATCAGATCGATCAGTGATGGGAATAACAATACTGTCAATCAGATAGATCAGTGCTGGGAATAACAATACTGTCAATCAGATTGATCAGGGCTGGGATTAACAATACTGTCAATCAAATAGATCAGTGCTGGGAATAACAATACTGTCAATCAGATAGATCAGTGATGGGAATAACAACACTGTCAATTAGATAGATCAGTGCTGGGAATAACAATACTGTCAATCAGATTGATCTGGGCTGGGATTAACAATACTGTCAATCAAATAGATCAGTGCTGGGAATAACAATACAGTCAATCAGATCGATCAGTGATGGGAATAACAATACTGTCAATCAGATCGATCAGGGCTGGGATTAACAATACTGTCAATCAGATCGATCAGTGCTGGCAATAACAATACTGTCAATCAGATAGATAAGTGCCGGGAATAACAATGCTGTTAATCAAACAGATCAGTGCCGGGAATAACAATACTGTCAATCAGATAGATCAGTGATGGGAATAGCAATACTGTCCATCAGATAGATCAGTGCTGGGAATAACTATACTGTCAATCAGATAGATCAGTGCTGGCAATAACAATACAGTCAATCAGATCGATCAGTGATGGGAATAACAATACTGTCAATCAGATAGATCAGTGCTGGGAATAACAATACTGTCAATCAGATTGATCAGGGCTGGGATTAACAATACTGTCAATCAAATAGATCAGTGCTGGGAATAACAATACTGTCAATCAGATCGATCAGTGATGGGAATAACAATACTGTCAATCAGATAGATCAGTGCTGAGAATAACTATACTGTCAATCACATCGATCAGTGATGGGCATAACAATACTGTCAATCAGATAGATCAGTGCTGGGAATAACAATACTGTCAATCAGATCGATCAGTGATGTGAATAACAATACTGTCAATTAGATAGTTCAGTGATGGGAATAACAATACTGTCAATCAGATAGATCAGTGCTGGGAATAACAATACTGTCAATCAGATTGATCAGTGCTGGGAATAACAATACTGTCAATCAGATAGATCAGTGATGGGAATAACAATACTGTCAATCAGATAGATCAGTGCTGGGAATAACAATACTGTCAATTAGATAGATCAGTGCTGGGAATAACAATACTGTCAATCAGATAGATCAGTGCTGGGAATAAAAATACTGTCAATCAGATTGATCAGGGCTGGGATTAACAATACTGTCAATCAAATAGATCAGTGCTGGGAATAACAATACAGTCAATCAGATCGATCAGTGCTGGAAAGAACAATACTATCAAGCAGATAGTTCAGTGATGGGAATAACAATACTGTCAATCAGATAGATCAGTGATGGGAATAACAATACCGTCAATCAGATAGTTCAGTGATGGGAATAACAATACTGTCAATCAGATAGATCAGGGCTGGGATTAACAATACTGTCAATCAAATACATCAGTGATGGGAATAACAATACTGTCAATCAGATAGATCAGTGATGGAAATAACAATACTGTCAATCAGATAGATCAGTGCTGGGAATAACAATACTGTCAATCAGATAGATCGGTGATGGGAATAACAATACTGTCAATAAGGTAGATCAGTGCTGGGAATAACAATACTGACAATCAGATAGATCGTGCTGGGAATAACAATACTATCAATCAGATAGTTCAATGATGGGAATAACAATACTGTCAATCAGATAGATCAGTGCTGGGAATAACAATACTGTCAATCAGATAGATCAGTGCTGGGAATAACAATACTGTCAATCCAGTAGATCAGTGCTGGGAATAACAATACTGTCAATCAGATAGATCAGTGCTGGGAATAACAATACTATCAATCAGATAGTTCAATGATGGGAATAACAATACTGTCAATCAGATAGATCAGTGCTGGGAATAACAATACTATCAATCAGATAGTTTAATGATGGGAATAACAATACAGTCAATCAGATAGATCAGGGCTGGGATTAACAATACTGTCAATCAAATACATCAGTGATGGGAATAACAATACTTTCAATCAGATAGTTCAGTGATGGGAATAACAATACTGTCAATCAGATAGATCAGTGCTGCGATTAACAATACTGTCAATCAGATAGATCGGTGCTGGGAATAACAATACTGTTAATCGATAGATCAGTGCAGGGAATAACAATATTGTCAATCAGATAGATCAGTGATGGGAATAACAATACTGTCAATCGATAGATCGCTGCTGGGAATAACAATACTGTCAATCAGATAGATCAGTGCTGGGAATAACAATACTATCAATCAGATATTTCAATGATGGGAATAACAATACTGTCAATCAGGTAGATCATGGCTGGGAATAACAATACTGTCAATCAAATAGTTCAATGATGGGATTAACAATACTGTCAATCAAATAGATCAGTGCTGGGACTAACAATACTGTCAATCAATTACATCAGTGCTGGGAATAACAATACTGTCACTCAGATAGATCAGTGATGGGAACAACAATAATGTCAATTAGATAGATCAGTGATGGGAATAACAATACTGTCCATCAGATAGATCAGTGCTGGGAATAACTATACTGTCAATCAGATAGATCAGTGCTGGCAATAACAATACTGTCAATCAGATAGATAAGTGCCGGGAATAACAATGCTGTTAATCAAACAGATCAGTTCCGGGAATAACAATGCTGCCAATCAAATAGATCAGTGCCGGGAATAACAATACTGTCAATCAGATAGATCAGTGCTGGGAATAACAATACTGTCAATCAGATCGATCAGTGATGGGAATAACAATACTTTTAATCAAATAGATCAGTGCTGGGAATAACAATACAGTCAATCAGATCGATCAGTGATGGGAATAACAATACTGTCAATCAGATAGATCAGTGCTGGGAATAACAATACTGTCAATCAGATTGATCAGGGCTGGGATTAACAATACTGTCAATCAAATAGATCAGTGCTGGGAATAACAATACTGTCAATCAGATCGATCAGTGATGGGAATAACAATACTGTCAATCAGATAGATCAGTGCTGGGAATAACAATACTGTCAATCAGATTGATCCGGGCTGGGATTAACAATACTGTCAATCAAATAGATCAGTGCTGGGAATAACAATACTGTCAATCAGATAGATCAGTGATGGGAATAACAATACTGTCAATCAAATAGATCAGTGCTGGGAATAACAATACTGTCAATCAGATCGATCAGTGATGGGAATAACAATATTGTCAATCAGATAGATCAGTGCTGGGAATAACAATACTGTCAATCAGATCGATCAGTGATGGGAATAACAATACTGTCAATCAGATAGATGAGTGCTGGGAATAACAATACTGTAAATCAGATCGATCAGTGATGGGAATAACAATACTGTCAATCAGATAGTTCAGTGATGGGAATAACAATACTGTCAATCAGATAGATCAGTGCTGGGAATAACAATACTGTCAATCAGTTAGATCAGGGCTGGGATTAACAATACTGTCAATCAAATAGATCAGTGCTGGGAATATCAATACTGTCAATCAGATAGATCAGTGATGGGAATAACAATACTGTCAATCAGATAGATCAGTGCTGGGAATAACAATACTGTCAATTAGATAGATCAGTGCTGGGAATAACAATACTTTCAATCAGATAGATCAGTGCTGGGAATAACAATACTGTCAATCAGATTGATCAGGGCTGGGATTAACAATACTGTCAATCAAATAGATCAGTGCTGGGAATAACAATACAGTCAATCAGATCGATCAGTGATGGGAATAACAATACTGTCAATCAGATAGATCAGTGCTGGGAATAACAATACTGTCAATCAGATTGATCAGGGCTGGGATTAACAATACTGTCAATCAAATAGATCAGTGCTGGGAATAACAATACAGTCAATCAGATCGATCAGTGCTGGGAATAACAATACTGTCAATCAGATCGATCAGGGCTGGGATTAACAATACTGTCAATCAGATCGATCAGTGATGGGAATAACAATACTGTCAATCAGATAGTTCAGTGATGGGAATAACAATACTGTCAATCAGATAGATCAGTGCTGGGAATAACAATACTGTCAATCAGATTGATCAGTGCTGGGAATAACAATACTGTCAATCAGATAGATCAGTGATGGGAATAACAATACTGTCAATCAGATAGATCAGTGCTGGGAATAACAATACTGTCAATTAGATAGATCAGTGCTGGGAATAACAATACTGTCAATCAGATAGATCAGGGCTGGGATTAACAATACTGTCAATCAAATAGATCAGTGCTGGGAATATCAATACTGTCAATCAGATAGATCAGTGATGGGAATAACAATACTGTCAATCAGATAGATCAGTGCTGGGAATAACAATACTGTCAATTAGATAGATCAGTGCTGGGAATAACAATACTTTCAATCAGATAGATCAGTGCTGGGAATAACAATACTGTCAATCAGATTGATCAGGGCTGGGATTAACAATACTGTCAATCAAATAGATCAGTGCTGGGAATAACAATACAGTCAATCAGATCGATCAGTGATGGGAATAACAATACTGTCAATCAGATAGATCAGTGATGGGAATAACAATACTGTCAATCAGATAGATCAGTGCTGGGAATAACAATACTGTCAATTAGATAGATCAGTGCTGGGAATAACAATACTGTCAATCAGATTGATCAGGGCTGGGATTAACAATACTGTCAATCAAATAGATCAGTGCTGGGAATAACAATACTGTCAATCAGATAGATCAGTGCCGGGAATAACAATGCTGTTAATCAAATAGATCAGTGATGGGAATAACAATACTGTTAATCAAATAGATCAGTGATGGGACTAACAATACTGTAAATCAGATAGATCAGGGCTGGGAATAACAATACTGTCAATCAGATAGATCAGTAATGGGACTAACAATACTGTCAATCAGATAGATCAGGGCTGGGAATAACAATACTGTCAATCAAATAGATCAGTGCTGGGAATAACAATACTGCCAATCAGATAGATCAGTGCTGGGAATAACAATACTGTCAATCAGATTGATCAGGGCTGGGATTAACAATACTGTCAATCAAATAGATCAGTGCTGGGAATAACAATACTATCAATCAGATAGATCAGTGATGGGAATAACAATACTGTCAATCAGATAGATCAGTGCTGGGAATAACAATACTGTCAATCAAATTGATCAGGGCTGGGATTAACAATACTGTCAATCAAATAGATCAGTGCTGGGAATAACAATACTGTCAATCAGATAGATCAGTGATGGGAATAACAATACTGTCAATCAGATAGATCAGTGCTGGGAATAACAATACTGTCAATCAGATAGATCAGTGATGGGAATAACAATACTGTCAATCAGATAGATCAGTGCTGGGAATAACAATACTGTCAATCAGATTGATCAGGGCTGGGATTAACAATACTGTCAATCAAATAGATCAGTGCTGGGAATAACAATACTGTCAATCAAATAGATCAGTGATGGGAATAACAATACTGTCAATCAGATAGATCAGTGCTGGGAATAACAATACTGTCAATCAGATTGATCAGGGCAGGGATTAACAATACTGTCAATCAAATAGATCAGTGCTGGGAATAACAATACTGTCAATCAGATAGATCAGTGATGGGCATAACAATACTGTCAATCAGATAGATCAGTGCTGGGAATAACAATACTGTCAATCAGATCGATCAGTGATGGGAATAACAATACTGTCAATCAGATAGTTCAGTGTTGGGAATAACAATACTGTCAATCAGATAGATCAGTGCTGGGAATAACAATACTGTCAATCAGATTGATCAGTGCTGGGAATAACAATACTGTCAATCAGATAGATCAGTGATGGGAATAACAATACTGTCAATCAGATAGATCAGTGCTGGGAATAACAATACTGTCAATTAGATAGATCAGTGATGGGAATAACAATACTGTCAATCAGATAGATCAGTGCTGGGAATAAAAATACTGTCAATCAGATTGATCAGGGCTGGGATTAACAATACTGTCAATCAAATAGATCAGTGCTGGGAATAACAATACAGTCAATCAGATCGATCAGTGATGGGAATAACAATACTGTCAATCAGATAGATCAGTGCTGGGAATAACAATACTGTCAATCAGATTGATCAGGGCTGGGATTAACAATACTGTCAATCAAATAGATCAGTGCTGGGAATAACAATACTGTCAATCAGATAGATCAGTGATGGGAATAACAACACTGTCTATCAGATAGATCAGTGCTGGGAATAACAATACTGTCAATTAGATAGATCAGTGCTGGGAATAACAATACTGTCAATCAGATTGATCAGGGCTGGGATTAACAATACTGTCAATCAAATAGATCAGTGCTGGGAATAACAATACAGTCAATCAGATCGATCAGTGATGGGAATAACAATACTGTCAATCAGATAGATCAGTGCTGGGAATAACAATACTGTCAATCAGATTGATCAGGGCTGGGATTAACAATACTGTCAATCAGATCGATCAGTGATGGGAATAACAATACTGTCAATCAGATAGATCAGTGCTGGGAATAACAATACTGTCAATCAGATTGATCAGGGCTGGGATTAACAATACATTTAATCAAATAGATCAGTGCTGGGAATAACAATACTGTCAATCAGATCGATCAGTGATGGGAATAACAATAATTTTAATCAAATAGATCAGTGCTGGGAATAACAATACAGTCAATCAGATCGATCAGTGATGGGAATAACAATACTGTCAATCAGATAGATCAGTGCTGGGAATAACAATACTGTCAATTAGATAGATAAGTGCCGGGAATAACAATGCTGTTAATCATTCAGATCAGTGCCGGGAATAACAATACTGTCAATCAGACAGATCAGTGATGGGAATAATAATACTCTCAATCCGATTGGTCACTGCTGGGAATAACAATACTGTCAATCAAATACACCAGTGCTGGGAATAACAATACTATCAATCAGATAGTTCAGTGATGGAAATAACAATACTGTCAATCAGATAGATCAGTGTTGGAATAACAATACTGTCAATCAAATACATCAGTGTTGGAATAACAATACTGTCAATCAGATAGTTCAGTGATGGGAATAACAATACTGTCAATCAGATAGATCAGTGCTGGGAATAACAATACTGTCAATCAATTACATCAGTGCTGGGACTAACAATACTGTCACTCAGATAGATCAGTGATGGGAACAACAATAATGTCAATTAGATAGATCAGTGATGGGAATAACAATACTGTCAATTAGATAGATAAGTGCCGGGAATAACAATGCTGTTAATCATTCAGATCAGTGCCGGGAATAACAATACTGTCAATCAGATAGATCAGTGATGGGAATAACAATACTGTCCATCAGATAGATCAGTGCTGGCAATAACAATACTGTCAATCAGATAGATAAGTGCCGGGAATAACAATGCTGTTAATCAAACAGATCAGTGCCGGGAATAACAATACTGTCAATCAGATAGATCAGTGATGGGAATAACAATACTGTCCATCAGATAGATCAGTGCTGGGAATAACTATACTGTCAATCAGATAGATCAGTGCTGGCAATAACAATACTGTCAATCAGATAGATAAGTGCCGGGAATAACAATGCTGTTAATCAAACAGATCAGTTCCGGGAATAACAATGCTGCTAATCAAATAGATCAGTGCCGGGAAAAACAATACTGTCAATCAGATAGATCAGTGCTGGGAATAACAATACTGTCAATCAGCTCGATCAGTGATGGGAATAACAATACTTTTAATCAAATAGATCAGTGCTGGGAATAACAATACAGTCAATCAGATCGATCAGTGATGGGAATAACAATACTGTCAATCAGATAGATCAGTGCTGGGAATAACAATACTGTCAATCAGATTGATCAGGGCTGGGATTAACAATACTGTCAATCAAATAGATCAGTGCTGGGAATAACAATACTGTCAATCAGATCGATCAGTGATGGGAATAACAATACTGTCAATCAGATAGATCAGTGCTGGGAATAACAATACTGTCAATCAGATTGATCCGGGCTGGGATTAACAATACTGTCAATCAAATAAATCAGTGCTGGGAATAACAATACTGTCAATCAGATAGATCAGTGATGGGAATAACAATCCTGTCAATCAAATAGATCAGTGCTGGGAATAACAATACTGTCAATCAGATCGATCAGAGATGGGAATAACAATATTGTCAATCAGATAGATCAGTGCAGGGAATAACAATACTGTCAATCAGATCGATCAGTGATGGGAATAACAATACTGTCAATCAGATAGATGAGTGCTGGGAATAACAATACTGTAAATCAGATCGATCAGTGATGGGAATAACAATACTGTCAATCAGATAGTTCAGTGATGGGAATAACAATACTGTCAATCAGATAGATCAGTGCTGGGAATAACAATACTGTCAATCAGATAGATCAGGGCTGGGATTAACAATACTGTCAATCAAATAGATCAGTGCTGGGAATATCAATACTGTCAATCAGATAGATCAGTGATGGGAATAACAATACTGTCAATCAGATAGATCAGTGCTGGGAATAACAATACTGTCAATTAGATAGATCAGTGCTGGGAATAACAATACTTTCAATCAGATAGATCAGTGCTGGGAATAACAATACTGTCAATCAGATTGATCAGGGCTGGGATTAACAATACTGTCAATCAAATAGATCAGTGCTGGGAATAACAATACAGTCAATCAGATCGATCAGTGATGGGAATAACAATACTGTCAATCAGATAGATCAGTGCTGGGAATAACAATACTGTCAATCAGATTGATCAGGGCTGGGATTAACAATACTGTCAATCAAATAGATCAGTGCTGGGAATAACAATACTGTCAATCAGATAGATCAGTGATGGGAATAACAACACTGTCAATTAGATAGATCAGTGCTGGGAATAACAATACTGTCAATTAGATAGATCAGTGCTGGGAATAACAATACTGTCAATCAGATTGATCTGGGCTGGGATTAACAATACTGTCAATCAAATAGATCAGTGCTGGGAATAACAATACAGTCAATCAGATCGATCAGTGCTGGGAATAACAATACTGTCAATCAGATCGATCAGGGCTGGGATTAACAATACTGTCAATCAGATCGATCAGTGATGGGAATAACAATACTGTCAATCAGATAGTTCAGTGATGGGAATAACAATACTGTCAATCAGATAGATCAGTGCTGGGAATAACAATACTGTCAATCAGATTGATCAGTGCTGGGAATAACAATACTGTCAATCAGATAGATCAGTGATGGGAATAACAATACTGTCAATCAGATAGATCAGTGCTGGGAATAACAAACTGTCAATTAGATAGATCAGTGCTGGGAATAACAATACTGTCAATCAGATAGATCAGGGCTGGGATTAACAATACTGTCAATCAAATAGATCAGTGCTGGGAATAACAATACTGTCAATCAGATAGATCAGTGATGGGAATAACAATACTGTCAATCAGATAGATCAGTGCTGGGAATAACAATACTGTCAATCAGATAGATCAGTGCTGGGAATAACAATACTGTCAATCAGATTGATCAGGGCTGGGATTAACAATACTGTCAATCAAATAGATCAGTGCTGGGAATAACAATACTGTCAATCAGATAGATCAGTGATGGGAATAACAACACTGTCAATTAGATAGATCAGTGCTGGGAATAACAATACTGTCAATTAGATAGATCAGTGCTGGGAATAACAATACTGTCAATCAGATTGATCTGGGCTGGGATTAACAATACTGTCAATCAAATAGATCAGTGCTGGGAATAACAATACAGTCAATCAGATCGATCAGTGCTGGGAATAACAATACTGTCAATCAGATCGATCAGGGCTGGGATTAACAATACTGTCAATCAGATCGATCAGTGATGGGAATAACAATACTGTCAATCAGATAGTTCAGTGATGGGAATAACAATACTGTCAATCAGATAGATCAGTGCTGGGAATAACAATACTGTCAATCAGATTGATCAGTGCTGGGAATAACAATACTGTCAATCAGATAGATCAGTGATGGGAATAACAATACTGTCAATCAGATAGATCAGTGCTGGGAATAACAAACTGTCAATTAGATAGATCAGTGCTGGGAATAACAATACTGTCAATCAGATAGATCAGGGCTGGGATTAACAATACTGTCAATCAAATAGATCAGTGCTGGGAATAACAATACTGTCAATCAGATAGATCAGTGATGGGAATAACAATACTGTCAATCAGATAGATCAGTGCTGGGAATAACAATACTGTCAATTAGATAGATCAGTGCTGGGAATAACAATACTTTCAATCAGATAGATCAGTGCTGGGAATAACAATACTGTCAATCAGATTGATCAGGGCTGGGATTAACAATACTGTCAATCAAATAGATCAGTGCTGGGAATAACAATACAGTCAATCAGATCGATCAGTGATGGGAATAACAATACTGTCAATCAGATAGATCAGTGATGGGAATAACAATACTGTCAATCAGATAGATCAGTGCTGGGAATAACAATACTGTCAATTAGATAGATCAGTGCTGGGAATAACAATACTGTCAATCAGATTGATCAGGGCTGGGATTAACAATACTGTCAATCAAATAGATCAGTGCTGGGAATAACAATACTGTCAATCAGATAGATCAGTGCCGGGAATAACAATGCTGTTAATCAAATAGATCAGTGATGGGAATAACAATACTGTTAATCAAATAGATCAGTGATGGGACTAACAATACTGTAAATCAGATAGATCAGGGCTGGGAATAACAATACTGTCAATCAGATAGATCAGTAATGGGACTAACAATACTGTCAATCAGATAGATCAGGGCTGGGAATAACAATACTGTCAATCAAATAGATCAGTGCTGGGAATAACAATACTATCAATCAGATAGATCAGTGATGGGAATAACAATACTGTCAATCAGATAGATCAGTGCTGGGAATAACAATACTGTCAATCAAATTGATCAGGGCTGGGATTAACAATACTGTCAATCAAATAGATCAGTGCTGGGAATAACAATACTGTCAATCAGATAGATCAGTGATGGGAATAACAATACTGTCAATCAGATAGATCAGTGCTGGGAATAACAATACTGTTAATCAGATAGATCAGTGATGGGAATAACAATACTGTCAATCAGATAGATCAGTGCTGGGAATAACAATACTGTCAATCAGATTGATCAGGGCTGGGATTAACAATACTGTCAATCAAATAGATCAGTGCTGGGAATAACAATACTGTCAATCAAATAGATCAGTGATGGGAATAACAATACTGTCAATCAGATAGATCAGTGCTGGGAATAACAATACTGTCAATCAGATTGATCAGGGCAGGGATTAACAATACTGTCAATCAAATAGATCAGTGCTGGGAATAACAATACTGTCAATCAGATAGATCAGTGATGGGCATAACAATACTGTCAATCAGATAGATCAGTGCTGGGAATAACAATACTGTCAATCAGATCGATCAGTGATGGGAATAACAATACTGTCAATCAGATAGTTAAGTGATGGGAATAACAATACTGTCAATCAGATAGATCAGTGCTGGGAATAACAATACTGTCAATCAGATTGATCAGTGCTGGGAATAACAATACTGTCAATCAGATAGATCAGTGATGGGAATATCAATACTGTCAATCAGATAGATCAGTGCTGGGAATAACAATACTGTCAATTAGATAGATCAGTGCTGGGAATAACAATACTGTCAATCAGATAGATCAGTGCTGGGAATAAAAATACTGTCAATCAGATTGATCAGGGCTGGGATTAACAATACTGTCAATCAAATAGATCAGTGCTGGGAATAACAATACAGTCAATCAGATCGATCAGTGATGGGAATAACAATACTGTCAATCAGATAGATCAGTGCTGGGAATAACAATACTGTCAATCAGATTGATCAGGGCTGGGATTAACAATACTGTCAATCAAATAGATCAGTGCTGGGAATAACAATACTGTCAATCAGATAGATCAGTGATGGGAATAACAACACTGTCAATCAGATAGATCAGTGCTGGGAATAACAATACTGTCAATTAGATAGATCAGTGCTGGGAATAACAATACTGTCAATCAGATTGATCAGGGCTGGGATTAACAATACTGTCAATCAAATAGATCAGTGCTGGGAATAACAATACAGTCAATCAGATCGATCAGTGATGGGAATAACAATACTGTCAATCAGATAGATCAGTGCTGGGAATAACAATACTGTCAATCAGATTGATCAGGGCTGGGATTAACAATACTGTCAATCAGATCGATCAGTGATGGGAATAACAATACTGTCAATCAGATAGATCAGTGCTGGGAATAACAATACTGTCAATCAGATTGATCAGGGCTGAGATTAACAATACATTTAATCAAATAGATCAGTGCTGGGAATAACAATACTGTCAATCAGATCGATCAGTGATGGGAATAACAATAATTTTAATCAAATAGATCAGTGCTGGGAATAACAATACAGTCAATCAGATCGATCAGTGATGGGAATAACAATACTGTCAATCAGATAGATCAGTGCTGGGAATAACAATACTGTCAATCAGATTGATCAAGGCTGGGATTAACAATACTGTCAATCAAATAGATCAGTGCTGGGAATAACAATACTGTCAATCAGATAGATCAGTGATGGGAATAACAATACTGTCAATCAAATAGATCAGTGCTGGGAATAACAATACTGTCAATCAGATCGATCAGTGATGGGAATAACAATACTGTCAATCAGATAGATCAGTGCTGGGAATAACAATACTGTCAATCAGATCGATCAGTGATGGGAATAACAATACTGTCAATCAGATAGATCAGTGCTGGGAATAACAATACTGTCAATCAGATCGATCAGTGATGGGAATAACAATACTGTCAATCAGATAGTTCAGTGATTTGAATAACAATACTGTCAATCAGATAGATCAGTGCTGGGAATAACA
The DNA here is from genome assembly GCF_036365525.1 of Heterodontus francisci. Lineage (NCBI taxonomy): Eukaryota > Metazoa > Chordata > Chondrichthyes > Heterodontiformes > Heterodontidae > Heterodontus > Heterodontus francisci. Next base: position 23,755,944 of record NC_090381.1, read on the forward strand.
ATACTGTCAATCAGATAGATCAGGGCTGGGATTAACAATACTGTCAATCAAATAGATCAGAGCTGGGAATATCAATACTGTCAATCAGATAGATCAGTGATGGGAATAACAATACTGTCAATCAGATAGATCAGTGCTGGGAATAACAATACTGTCAATTAGATAGATCAGTGCTGGGAATAACAATACTTTCAATCAGATAGATCAGTGCTGGGAATAACAATACTGTCAATCAGATTGATCAGGGCTGGGATTAACAATACTGTCAATCAAATAGGTCAGTGCTGGGAATAACAATACAGTCAATCAGATCGATCAGTGATGGGAATAACAATACTGTCAATCAGATAGATCAGTGATGGGAATAACAATACTGTCAATCAGATAGATCAGTGCTGGGAAAAACAATACTGTCAATTAGATAGATCAGTGCTGGGAATAACAATACTGTCAATCAGATTGATCAGGGCTGGGATTAACAATACTGTCAATCAAATAGATCAGTTCTGGGAATAACAATACTGTCAATCAGATAGATCAGTGCCGGGAATAACAATGCTGTTAATCAAATAGATCAGTGATGGGAATAACAATACTGTTAATCAAATAGATCAGTGATGGGACTAACAATACTGTAAATCAGATAGATCAGGGCTGGGAATAACAATACTGTCAATCAGATAGATCAGTAATGGGACTAACAATACTGTCAATCAGATAGATCAGGGCTGGGAATAACAATACTGTCAATCAGATAGATCAGTGCTGGGAATAACAATACTGTCAATCAGATTGATCAGGGCTGGGATTAACAATACTGTCAATCAAATAGATCAGTGCTGGGAATAACAATACTATCAATCAGATAGATCAGTGATGGGAATAACAATACTGTCAATCAGATAGATCAGTGCTGGGAATAACAATACTGTCAATCAAATTGATCAGGGCTGGGATTAACAATACTGTCAATCAAATAGATCAGTGCTGGGAATAACAATACTGTCAATCAGATAGATCAGTGATGGGAATAACAATACTGTCAATCAGATAGATCAGTGCTGGGAATAACAATACTGTCAATCAGATAGATCAGTGATGGGAATAACAATACTGTCAATCAGATAGATCAGTGCTGGGAATAACAATACTGTCAATCAGATTGATCAGGGCTGGGATTAACAATACTGTCAATCAAATAGATCAGTGCTGGGAATAACAATACTGTCAATCAAATAGATCAGTGATGGGAATAACAATACTGTCAATCAGATAGATCAGTGCTGGGAATAACAATACTGTCAATCAGATTGATCAGGGCAGGGATTAACAATACTGTCAATCAAATAGATCAGTGCTGGGAATAACAATACTGTCAATCAGATAGATCAGTGATGGGCATAACAATACTGTCAATCAGATAGATCAGTGCTGGGAATAACAATACTGTCAATCAGATCGATCAGTGATGGGAATAACAATACTGTCAATCAGATAGTTCAGTGATGGGAATAACAATACTGTCAATCAGATAGATCAGTGCTGGGAATAACAATACTGTCAATCAGATTGATCAGTGCTGGGAATAACAATACTGTCAATCAGATAGATCAGTGATGGGAATAACAATACTGTCAATCAGATAGATCAGTGCTGGGAATAACAATACTGTCAATTAGATAGATCAGTGCTGGGAATAACAATACTGTCAATCAGATAGATCAGTGCTGGGAATAAAAATACTGTCAATCAGATTGATCAGGGCTGGGATTAACAATACTGTCAATCAAATAGATCAGTGCTGGGAATAACAATACAGTCAATCAGATCGATCAGTGATGGGAATAACAATACTGTCAATCAGATAGATCAGTGCTGGGAATAACAATACTGTCAATCAGATTGATCAGGGCTGGGATTAACAATACTGTCAATCAAATAGATCAGTGCTGGGAATAACAATACTGTCAATCAGATAGATCAGTGATGGGAATAACAACACTGTCAATCAGATAGATCAGTGCTGGGAATAACAATACTGTCAATTAGATAGATCAGTGCTGGGAATGACAATACTGTCAATCAGATTGATCAGGGCTGGGATTAACAATACTGTCAATCAAATAGATCAGTGCTGGGAATAACAATACTGTCAATCAGATAGATCAGTGATGGAAATAACAATACTGTCAATCAGATAGATCAGTGCTGGGAATAACAATACTGTCAATTAGATAGATCAGTGCTGGGAATAACAATACTTTCAATCAGATAGATCAGTGCTGGGAATAACAATACTGTCAATCAGATTGATCAGGGCTGGGATTAACAATACTGTCAATCAAATAGATCAGTGCTGGGAATAACAATACAGTCAATCAGATCGATCAGTGATGGGAATAACAATACTGTCAATCAGATAGATCAGTGCTGGGAATAACAATACTGTCAATCAGATTGATCAGGGCTGGGATTAACAATACTGTCAATCAAATAGATCAGTGCTGGGAATAACAATACTGTCAATCAGATAGATCAGTGATGGGAATAACAACACTGTCAATCAGATAGATCAGTGCTGGGAATAACAATACTGTCAATTAGATAGATCAGTGCTGGGAATAACAATACTGTCAATCAGATTGATCTGGGCTGGGATTAACAATACTGTCAATCAAATAGATCAGTGCTGGGAATAACAATACAGTCAATCAGATCGATCAGTGCTGGGAATAACAATACTGTCAATCAGATCGATCATGGCTGGGATTAACAATACTGTCAATTAGATAGATCAGTGCTGGGAATAACAATACTTTCAATCAGATAGATCAGTGCTGGGAATAACAATACTGTCAATCAGATTGATCAGGGCTGGGATTAACAATACTGTCAATCAAATAGATCAGTGCTGGGAATAACAATACAGTCAATCAGATCGATCAGTGATGGGAATAACAATACTGTCAATCAGATAGATCAGTGATGGGAATAACAATACTGTCAATCAGATAGATCAGTGCTGGGAATAACAATACTGTCAATTAGATAGATCAGTGCTGGGAATAACAATACTGTCAATCAGATAGATCAGGGCTGGGATTAACAATACTGTCAATCAAATAGATCAGTGCTGGGAATAACAATACTGTCAATCAGATAGATCAGTGCCGGGAATAACAATGCTGTTAATCAAATAGATCAGTGATGGGAATAACAATACTGTTAATCAAATAGATCAGTGATGGGACTAACAATACTGTAAATCAGATAGATCAGGGCTGGGAATAACAATACTGTCAATCAGATAGATCAGTAATGGGACTAACAATACTGTCAATCAGATAGATCAGGGCTGGGAATAACAATACTGTCAATCAAATAGATCAGTGCTGGGAATAACAATACTGTCAATCAGATAGATCAGTGCTGGGAATAACAATACTGTCAATCAGATTGATCAGGGCTGGGATTAACAATACTGTCAATCAAATAGATCAGTGCTGGGAATAACAATACTATCAATCAGATAGATCAGTGATGGGAATAACAATACTGTCAATCAGATAGATCAGTGCTGGGAATAACAATACTGTCAATCAAATTGATCAGGGCTGGGATTAACAATACTGTCAATCAAATAGATCAGTGCTGGGAATAACAATACTGTCAATCAGATAGATCAGTGATGGGAATAACAATACTGTCAATCAGATAGATCAGTACTGGGAATAACAATACTGTCAATCAGATAGATCAGTGATGGGAATAACAATACTGTCAATCAGATAGATCAGTGCTGGGAATAACAATACTGTCAATCAGATTGATCAGGGCTGGGATTAACAATACTGTCAATCAAATAGATCAGTGCTGGGAATAACAATACTGTCAATCAAATAGATCAGTGATGGGAATAACAATACTGTCAATCAGATAGATCAGTGCTGGGAATAACAATACTGTCAATCAGATTGATCAGGGCAGGGATTAACAATACTGTCAATCAAATAGATCAGTGCTGGGAATAACAATACTGTCAATCAGATAGATCAGTGATGGGCATAACAATACTGTCAATCAGATAGATCAGTGCTGGGAATAACAATACTGTCAATCAGATAGATCAGTGCTGGGAATAACAATACTGTCAATCAGATTGATCAGTGCTGGGAATAACAATACTGTCAATCAGATAGATCAGTGATGGGAATAACAATACTGTCAATCAGATAGATCAGTGCTGGGAATAACAATACTGTCAATTAGATAGATCAGTGCTGGGAATAACAATACTGTCAATCAAATAGATCAGTGCTGGGAATAAAAATACTGTCAATCAGATTGATCAGGGCTGGGATTAACAATACTGTCAATCAAATAGATCAGTGCTGGGAATAACAATACAGTCAATCAGATCGATCAGTGATGGGAATAACAATACTGTCAATCAGATAGATCAGTGCTGGGAATAACAATACTGTCAATCAGATTGATCAGGGCTGGGATTAACAATACTGTCAATCAAATAGATCAGTGCTGGGAATAACAATACTGTCAATCAGATAGATCAGTGATGGGAATAACAACACTGTCAATCAGATAGATCAGTGCTGGGAATAACAATACTGTCAATTAGATAGATCAGTGCTGGGAATAACAATACTGTCAATCAGATTGATCAGGGCTGGGATTAACAATACTGTCAATCAAATAGATCAGTGCTGGGAATAACAATACAGTCAATCAGATCGATCAGTGATGGGAATAACAATACTGTCAATCAGATAGATCAGTGCTGGGAATAACAATACTGTCAATCAGATTGATCAGGGCTGGGATTAACAATACTGTCAATCAGATCGATCAGTGATGGGAATAACAATACTGTCAATCAGATAGATCAGTGCTGGGAATAACAATACTGTCAATCAGATTGATCAGGGCTGGGATTAACAATACATTTAATCAAATAGATCAGTGCTGGGAATAACAATACTGTCAATCAGATCGATCAGTGATGGGAATAACAATAATTTTAATCAAATAGATCAGTGCTGGGAATAACAATACAGTCAATCAGATCGATCAGTGATGGGAATAACAATACTGTCAATCAGATAGATCAGTGCTGGGAATAACAATACTGTCAATCAGATTGATCAAGGCTGGGATTAACAATACTGTCAATCAAATAGATCAGTGCTGGGAATAACAATACTGTCAATCAGATAGATCAGTGATGGGAATAACAATACTGTCAATCAAATAGATCAGTGCTGGGAATAACAATACTGTCAATCAGATCGATCAGTGATGGGAATAACAATACTGTCAATCAGATAGATCAGTGCTGGGAATAACAATACTGTCAATCAGATCGATCAGTGATGGGAATAACAATACTGTCAATCAGATAGATCAGTGCTGGGAATAACAATACTGTCAATCAGATCGATCAGTGATGGGAATAACAATACTGTCAATCAGATAGTTCAGTGATTTGAATAACAATACTGTCAATCAGATAGATCAGTGCTGGGAATAACAATACTGTCAATCAGATAGATCAGGGCTGGGATTAACAATACTGTCAATCAAATAGATCAGTGCTGGGAATATCAATACTGTCAATCAGATAGATCAGTGATGGGAATAACAATACTGTCAATCAGATAGATCAGTGCTGGGAATAACAATACTGTCAATTAGATAGATCAGTGCTGGGAATAACAATACTTTCAATCAGATAGATCAGTGCTGGGAATAACAATACTGTCAATCAGATTGATCAGGGCTGGGATTAACAATACTGTCAATCAAATAGATCAGTGCTGGGAATAACAATACAGTCAATCAGATCGATCAGTGATGGGAATAACAATACTGTCAATCAGATAGATCAGTGATGGGAATAACAATACTGTCAATCAGATAGATCAGTGCTGGGAATAACAATACTGTCAATTAGATAGATCAGTGCTGGGAATAACAATACTGTCAATCAGATTGATCAGGGCTGGGATTAACAATACTGTCAATCAAATAGATCAGTTCTGGGAATAACAATACTGTCAATCAGATAGATCAGTGCCGGGAATAACAATGCTGTTAATCAAATAGATCAGTGATGGGACTAACAATACTGTAAATCAGATAGATCAGGGCTGGGATTAACAATACTGTCAATCAGATAGATCAGTAATGGGACTTACAATACTGTCAATCAGATAGATCAGGGCTGGGAATAACAATACTGTCAATCAAATAGATCAGTGCTGGGAATAACAATACTGTCAATCAGATAGATCAGGGCTGGGAATAACAATACTGTCAATCAGATTGATCAGCGCTGGGATTAACAATACTGTCAATCAAATAGATCAGTGCTGGGAATAACAATACTATCAATCAGATAGATCAGTGATGGGAATAACAATACTGTCAATCAGATAGATCAGTGCTGGGAATAACAATACTGTCAATCAAATTGATCAGGGCTGGGATTAACAATACTGTCAATCAAATAGATCAGTGCTGGGAATAACAATACTGTCAATCAGATAGATCAGTGATGGGAATAACAATACTGTCAATCAGATAGATCAGTGCTGGGAATAACAATACTGTCAATCAGATAGATCAGTGATGGGAATAACAATACTGTCAATCAGATAGATCAGTGCTGGGAATAACAATACTGTCAATCAGATTGATCAGGGCTGGGATTAACAATACTGTCAATCAAATAGATCAGTGCTGGGAATAACAATACTGTCAATCAAATAGATCAGTGATGGGAATAACAATACTGTCAATCAGATAGATCAGTGCTGGGAATAACAATACTGTCAATCAGATTGATCAGGGCAGGGATTAACAATACTGTCAATCAAATAGATCAGTGCTGGGAATAACAATACTGTCAATCAGATAGATCAGTGATGGGCATAACAATACTGTCAATCAGATAGATCAGTGCTGGGAATAACAATACTGTCAATCAGATCGATCAGTGATGGGAATAACAATACTGTCAATCAGATAGTTCAGTGATGGGAATAACAATACTGTCAATCAGATAGATCAGTGCTGGGAATAACAATACTGTCAATCAGATTGATCAGTGCTGGGAATAACAATACTGTCAATCAGATAGATCAGTGATGGGAATAACAATACTGTCAATCAGATAGATCAGTGCTGGGAATAACAATACTGTCAATTAGATAGATCAGTGCTGGGAATAACAATACTGTCAATCAGATAGATCAGTGCTGGGAATAAAAATACTGTCAATCAGATTGATCAGGGCTGGGATTAACAATACTGTCAATCAAATAGATCAGTGCTGGGAATAACAATACTGTCAATTAGATAGATCAGTGCTGGGAATGACAATACTGTCAATCAGATTGATCAGGGCTGGGATTAACAATACTGTCAATTAGATAGATCAGTGCTGGGAATGACAATACTGTCAATCAGATTGATCAGGGCTGGGATTAACAATACTGTCAATCAAATAGATCAGTGCTGGGAATAACAATACAGTCAATCAGATCGATCAGTGATGGGAATAACAATACTGTCAATCAGATAGATCAGTGCTGGGAATAACAATACTGTCAATCAGATTGATCAGTGCTGGGATTAACAATACTGTCAATCAGATCGATCAGTGATGGGAATAACAATACTGTCAATCAGATAGATCAGTGCTGGGAATAACAATACTGTCAATCAAATTGGTCAGGGCTGGGATTAACAATACTGTCAATCAAATAGATCAGTGCTGGGAATAACAATACTGTCAATCAGATCGATCAGTGATGGGAATAACAATAATTTTAATCAAATAAATCAGTGCTGGGAATAACAATACAGTCAATCAGATCGATCAGTGATGGGAATAACAATACTGTCAATCAGATAGATCAGTGCTGGGAATAACAATACTGTCAATCAGATTGATCAAGGCTGGGATTAACAATACTGTCAATCAAATAGATCAGTGCTGGGAATAACAATACTGTCAATCAGATAGATCAGTGATGGGAATAACAATACTGTCAATCAAATAGATCAGTGCTGGGAATAACAATACTGTCAATCAGATCGATCAGTGATGGGAATAACAATACTGTCAATCAGATAGATCAGTGCTGGGAATAACAATACTGTCAATCAGATCGATCAGTGATGGGAATAACAATACTGTCAATCAGATAGATCAGTGCTGGGAATAACAATACTGTCAATCAGATCGATCAGTGATGGGAATAACAATACTGTCAATCAGATAGTTCAGTGATTTGAATAACAATACTGTCAATCAGATAGATCAGTGCTGGGAATAACAATACTGTCAATCAGATAGATCAGGGCTGGGATTAACAATACTGTCAATCAAATAGATCAGTTCTGGGAATAACAATACTGTCAATCAGATAGATCAGTGCCGGGAATAACAATGCTGTTAATCAAATAGATCAGTGATGGGAATAACAATACTGTTAATCAAATAGATCAGTGATGGGACTAACAATACTGTAAATCAGATAGATCAGGGCTGGGAATAACAATACTGTCAATCAGATAGATCAGTAATGGGACTAACAATACTGTCAATCAGATAGATCAGGGCTGGGAATAACAATACTTTCAATCAAATAGATAAGTGCTGGGAATAACAATACTGTCAATCAGATAGATCAGTGCTGGGAATAACAATACTGTCAATCAGATTGATCTGGGCTGGGATTAACAATACTGTCAATCAAATAGATCAGTGCTGGGAATAACAATACTATCAATCAGATAGATCAGTGATGGGAATAACAATACTGTCAATCAGATAGATCAGTGCTGGGAATAACAATACTGTCAATCAAATTGGTCAGGGCTGGGATTAACAATACTGTCAATCAAATAGATCAGTGCTGGGAATAACAATACTGTCAATCAGATAGATCAGTGATGGGAATAACAATACTGTCAATCAGATAGATCAGTGCTGGGAATAACAATACTGTCAATCAGATAGATCAGTGATGGGAATAACAATACTGTCAATCAGATAGATCAGTGCTGGGAATAACAATACTGTCAATCAGATTGATCAGGGCTGGGATTAACAATACTGTCAATCAAATAGATCAGTGCTGGGAATAACAATACTGTCAATCAAATAGATCAGTGATGGGAATAACAATACTGTCAATCAGATAGATCAGTGCTGGGAATAACAATACTGTCAATCAGATTGATCAGGGCAGGGATTAACAATACTGTCAATCAAATAGATCAGTGCTGGGAATAACAATACTGTCAATCAGATAGATCAGTGATGGGCATAACAATACTGTCAATCAGATAGATCAGTGCTGGGAATAACAATACTGTCAATCAGATAGATCAGTGCTGGGAATAACAATACTGTCAATCAGATTGATCAGTGCTGGGAATAACAATACTGTCAATCAGATCGATCAGTGATGGGAATAACAATACTGTCAATCAGATAGATCAGTGCTGGGAATAACAATACTGTCAATCAGATTGATCAGGGCTGGGATTAACAATACTGTCAATCAGATCGATCAGTGATGGGAATAACAATACTGTCAATCAGATAGATCAGTGCTGGGAATAACAATACTGTCAATCAGATTGATCAGGGCTGGGATTAACAATACATTTAATCAAATAGATCAGTGCTGGGAATAACAATACTGTCAATCAGATCGATCAGTGATGGGAATAACAATAATTTTAATCAAATAGATCAGTGCTGGGAATAACAATACAGTCAATCAGATCGATCAGTGATGGGAATAACAATACTGTCAATCAGATAGATCAGTGCTGGGAATAACAATACTGTCAATCAGATTGATCAAGGCTGGGATTAACAATACTGTCAATCAAATAGATCAGTGCTGGGAATAACAATACTGTCAATCAGATAGATCAGTGATGGGAATAACAATACTGTCAATCAAATAGATCAGTGCTGGGAATAACAATACTGTCAATCAGATCGATCAGTGATGGGAATAACAATACTGTCAATCAGATAGATCAGTGCTGGGAATAACAATACTGTCAATCAGATCGATCAGTGATGGGAATAACAATACTGTCAATCAGATAGATCAGTGCTGGGAATAACAATACTGTCAATCAGATCGATCAGTGATGGGAATAACAATACTGTCAATCAGATAGTTCAGTGATTTGAATAACAATACTGTCAATCAGATAGATCAGTGCTGGGAATAACAATACTGTCAATCAGATAGATCAGGGCTGGGATTAACAATACTGTCAATCAAATAGATCAGTGCTGGGAATATCAATACTGTCAATCAGATAGATCAGTGATGGGAATAACAATACTGTCAATCAGATAGATCAGTGCTGGGAATAACAATACTGTCAATTAGATAGATCAGTGCTGGGAATAACAATACTTTCAATCAGATAGATCAGTGCTGGGAATAACAATACTGTCAATCAGATTGATCATGGCTGGGATTAACAATACTGTCAATCAAATAGATCAGTGCTGGGAATAACAATACAGTCAATCAGATCGATCAGTGATGGGAATAACAATACTGTCAATCAGATAGATCAGTGATGGGAATAACAATACTGTCAATCAGATAGATCAGTGCTGGGAATAACAATACTGTCAATTAGATAGATCAGTGCTGGGAATAACAATACTGTCAATCAGATTGATCAGGGCTGGGATTAACAATACTGTCAATCAAATAGATCAGTGCTGGGAATAACAATACTGTCAATCAGATAGATCAGTGATGGGAATAACAATACTGTCAATCAAATAGATCAGTGCTGGGAATAACAATACTGTCAATCAGATCGATCAGTGATGGGAATAACAAGACTGTCAATCAGATAGATCAGTGCTGGGAATAACAATACTGTCAATCAGATCGATCAGTGATGGGAATAACAATACTGTCAATCAGATAGATCAGTGCTGGGAATAACAATACTGTCAATCAGATCGATCAGTGATGGGAATAACAATACTGTCAATCAGATAGTTCAGTGATTTGAATAACAATACTGTCAATCAGATTGATCAGTGCTGGGAATAACAATACTGTCAATCAGATAGATCAGGGCTGGGATTAACAATACTGTCAATCAAATAGATCAGTGCTGGGAATATCAATACTGTCAATCAGATAGATCAGTGATGGGAATAACAATACTGTCAATCAGATAGATCAGTGCTGGGAATAACAATACTGTCAATTAGATAGATCAGTGCTGGGAATAACAATACTGTCAATCAGATAGATCAGTGCTGGGAATAACAATACTGTCAATCAGATCGATCAGTGATGGGAATAACAATACTGTCAATCAGATAGTTCAGTGATTTGAATAACAATACTGTCAATCAGATTGATCAGTGCTGGGAATAACAATACTGTCAATCAGATAGATCAGGGCTGGGATTAACAATACTGTCAATCAAATAGATCAGTGCTGGGAATAACAATACAGTCAATCAGATCGATCAGTGATGGGAATAACAATACTGTCAATCAGATAGATCAGTGATGGGAATAACAATACTGTCAATCAGATAGATCAGTGCTGGGAATAACAATACTGTCAATTAGATAGATCAGTGCTGGGAATAACAATACTGTCAATCAGATTGATCAGGGCTGGGATTAACAATACTGTCAATCAAATAGATCAGTTCTGGGAATAACAATACTGTCAATCAGATAGATCAGTGCCGGGAATAACAATGCTGTTAATCAAATAGATCAGTGATGGGAATAACAATACTGTTAATCAAATAGATCAGTGATGGGACTAACAATACTGTAAATCAGATAGATCAGGGCTGGGAATAACAATACTGTCAATCAGATAGATCAGTAATGGGACTTACAATACTGTCAATCAGATAGATCAGGGCTGGGAATAACAATACTGTCAATCAAATAGATCAGTGCTGGGAATAACAATACTGTCAATCAGATAGATCAGTGCTGGGAATAACAATACTGTCAATCAGATTGATCAGGGCTGGGATTAACAATACTGTCAATCAAATAGATCAGTGCTGGGAATAACAATACTATCAATCAGATAGATCAGTGATGGGAATAACAATACTGTCAATCAGATAGATCAGTGCTGGGAATAACAATACTGTCAATCAAATTGATCAGGGCTGGGATTAACAATACTGTCAATCAAATAGATCAGTGCTGGGAATAACAATACTGTCAATCAGATAGATCAGTGATGGGAATAACAATACTGTCAATCAGATAAATCAGTGCTGGGAATAACAATACTGTCAATCAGATAGATCAGTGATGGGAATAACAATACTGTCAATCAGATAGATCAGTGCTGGGAATAACAATACTGTCAATCAGATTGATCAGGGCTGGGATTAACAATACTGTCAATCAAATAGATCAGTGCTGGGAATAACAATACTGTCAATCAAATAGATCAGTGATGGGAATAACAATACTGTCAATCAGATAGATCAGTGCTGGGAATAACAATACTGTCAATCAGATTGATCAGGGCAGGGATTAACAATACTGTCAATCAAATAGATCAGTGCTGGGAATAACAATACTGTCAATCAGATAGATCAGTGATGGGCATAACAATACTGTCAATCAGATAGATCAGTGCTGGGAATAACAATACTGTCAATCAGATCGATCAGTGATGGGAATAACAATACTGTCAATCAGATAGTTCAGTGATGGGAATAACAATACTGTCAATCAGATAGATCAGTGCTGGGAATAACAATACTGTCAATCAGATTGATCAGTGCTGGGAATAACAATACTGTCAATCAGATAGATCAGTGATGGGAATAACAATACTGTCAATCAGATAGATCAGTGCTGGGAATAACAATACTGTCAATTAGATAGATCAGTGCTGGGAATAACAATACTTTCAATCAGATAGATCAGTGCTGGGAATAACAATACTGTCAATCAGATTGATCAGGGCTGGGATTAACAATACTGTCAATCAAATAGATCAGTGCTGGGAATAACAATACAGTCAATCAGATCGATCAGTGATGGGAATAACAATACTGTCAATCAGATAGATCAGTGATGGGAATAACAATACTGTCAATCAGATTGATCAGGGCTGGGATTAACAATACTGTCAATCAAATAGATCAGTGCTGGGAATAACAATACTGTCAATCAGATAGATCAGTGATGGGAATAACAACACTGTCAATCAGATAGATCAGTGCTGGGAATAACAATACTGTCAATTAGATAGATCAGTGCTGGGAATAACAATACTGTCAATCAGATTGATCTGGGCTGGGATTAACAATACTGTCAATCAAATAGATCAGTGCTGGGAATAACAATACAGTCAATCAGATCGATCAGTGATGGGAATAACAATACTGTCAATCAGATAGATCAGTGCTGGGAATAACAATACTGTCAATCAGATTGATCAGGGCTGGGATTAACAATACTGTCAATCAAATAGATCAGTGCTGGGAATAACAATACTGTCAATCAGATAGATCAGTGATGGGAATAACAATACTGTCAATCAGATAGATCAGTGCTGGGAATAACAATACTGTCAATTAGATAGATCAGTGCTGGGAATAACAATACTGTCAATCAGATTGATCAGGGCTGGGATTAACAATACTGTCAATCAAATAGATCAGTGCTGGGAATAACAATACTGTCAATCAGATAGATCAGTGCCGGGAATAACAATGCTGTTAATCAAATAGATCAGTGATGGGAATAACAATACTGTTAATCAAATAGATCAGTGATGGGACTAACAATACTGTCAATCAGATAGATCAGGGCTGGGAATAACAATACTGTCAATCAAATAGATCAGTGCTGGGAATAACAATACTGTCAATCAGATAGATCAGTGCTGGGAATAACAATACTGTCAATCAGATTGATCAGGGCTGGGATTAACAATACTGTCAATCAAATAGATCAGTGCTGGGAATAACAATACTGTCAATCAGATAGATCAGTGATGGGAATAACAATACTGTCAATCAGATAGATCAGTGCTGGGAATAACAATACTGTCAATCAAATTGATCAGGGCTGGGATTAACAATACTGTCAATCAAATAGATCAGTGCTGGGAATAACAATACTGTCAATCAGATAGATCAGTGCTGGGAATAACAATACTGTCAATCAGATAGATCAGTGATGGGACTAACAATACTGTCAATCAGATAGATCAGTGATGGGAATAACAATACTGTCAATCAAATAGATCAGTGCTGGGAATAACAATACTGTCAATCAGATAGATCAGTGATGGGAATAACAATACTGTCAATCAAATAGATCAGTGCTGGGAATAACAATACTGTAAATCAGATAGATCAGTGATGGGACTAACAATACTGTCAATCAGATAGATCAGTGCTGGCATTATCAATACAGTCAATCAAATACATCAGTGCTGGGACTAACAATACTGTCACTCAGATAGATCAGTGATGGGAATAACAATACTGTCAATCAAATAGTTCAGTGATGGGAATAACAATACTGTCAATCAGATAGATCAGTGCTGGGAATAACAATACTGTCAATCAATTACATCAGTGCTGGGACTAACAATACTGTCTCGCAGATAAATCAGTGCTGGGAATAACAATACTATCAATCAGATAGATCAGTGATGGGAACAACAATACTGTCAATTAGATAGATCAGTGCTAGGAATAACAATACTATCAATCAGATAGATCAGTGATGGGAACAACAATACTGTCAATTAGATAGATCAGTGCTGGGAATAACAATACTGTCAATCAAATAGATCAGTGATGGGAATAACAATACTGTCAATCAGATAGATTGGTGGTGGGAACAACAATACTGTCAATTAGATAGATCAGTGATGGGAATAACAATACTGTCAATCAGATAGATTGGTGGTGGGAATAACAATACTGTTAATCAGATGGCTCAGTGCTGGGAATAACAATACTATCAATCAGATAGTTCAATGATGGGAATAACAATACTGTCAATCAGATAGATCAGGGCTGGGATTAACAATACTGTCAATCAAATAGATCAGTGATGGGAATAACAATACTGTCAATCAGATAGATCAGTGCTGGGAATAACAATACTATCAATCAGATAGTTCAATAATGGGAATAACAATACTGTCAATCAGATAGATCAGGGCTGGGATTAACAACACTGCCAATCAAATAGATCAGTGCTGGGATTAACAATACTGCCAATCAAATACATCAGTGTTGGAATAACAACACTATCAATCAGATAGTTCAGTGCTGGGAATAACAATACTGTCAATCAAATACACCTGTGCTGGGAAAAACAGTACTGTCAATCAGATTGATCAGGGCTGGGATTAACAATACTGTCAATCAAATAGATCAGTGCTGGGAATAACAATACTGTCAATCAGATAGTTCAGTGATGGAAATAACAATAATGTCAATCAAATACATCAGTGCTGGGACTAACAAAACTGTCAATCAGATAGATCAGTGCTGGGAATAACAATACTGTCAATCAAATAGATCAGTGCTGGGAATAACAATACTGTCAATCAAATAGATCAGTGCTGGGAATAACAATACTGTCAATCAGACAGATCAGTGATGGGAATAACAATACTGTCAATCAGATAGATCAGTGCTGGGAATAACAATACTGTCAATCAGATAGATTAGTGCTGGGAATAACAATAATATCAAACAGATAGTTCAATGATGGGAATAACAATACTGTCAATCAGATCCATCAGTGATGGGAATAACAATACTGTCAATCAGATCGATCAGTGATGGGAATAACAGTACTTTTAATCAAATAGATCAGTGCTGGGAATAACAATACTGTCAATCAAATAGATCAGTGCTGGGAATAACAATACTGTCAATCAGATAGTTCAGTGATAGGAATAACAATACTGTCAATCAGATAGATCACTGCTGGGAATAACAATTTTGTCAATCAATTACATCAGTGCTGGGACTAACAATACTGTCACTCAGATCGATCAGTGATGGGAATAACAATACTGTCAATCAAATAGATCAGTGATGGGAATAACAATACTGTCAATCAGATAGATCAGTGCTGGGAATAACAATACTGTCAATCAGATAGATCAGTGCTGGGAATAACAATAATATCAAACAGATAGTTCAATGATGGGAATAACAATACTGTCAATCAGATCGATCAGTGATGGGAATAACAATACTTTTAATCAAATAGATCAGTGCTGGGAATAACAATACTGTCAATCAAATAGATCAGTGCTGGGAATAACAATACTGTCAATCAAATAGATCAGTGCTGGGAATAACAATACTGTCAATCAAATAGATCAGTGCTGGGAATAACAATACTGTCAATCAGACAGATCAGTGCTGGGAATAACAATACTGTCAATGAAATAGATCAGTGCTGGGAATAACAATACTGTCAATCAAATAGATCAGTGCTGGGAATAACAATACTGTCAATCAAATAGATCAGTGCTGGGAATAACAATACTGTCAATCAGACAGATCAGTGATGGGAATAACAACACTATCAATCAGATAGTTCAGTGCTGGGAATAACAATACTGTCAATCAAATACACCTGTGCTGGGAATAACAGTACTGTCAATCAGATTGATGAGGGCTGGGATTAACAATACTGTCAATCAAATAGATCAGTGCTGGGAAT
Organism: Heterodontus francisci; assembly: GCF_036365525.1. Lineage (NCBI taxonomy): Eukaryota > Metazoa > Chordata > Chondrichthyes > Heterodontiformes > Heterodontidae > Heterodontus > Heterodontus francisci. Next base: position 23,772,737 of record NC_090381.1, read on the forward strand.
AACAATACTGTCAATCAGATAGTTCAGTGATGGAAATAACAATACTGTCAATCAAATACATCAGTGCTGGGACTAACAAAACTGTCAATCAGATAGATCAGTGCTGGGAATAACAATACTGTCAATCAAATAGATCAGTGCTGGGAATAACAATACTGTCAATCAAATAGATCAGTGCTGGGAATAACATTACTGTCAATCAGACAGATCAGTGATGGGAATAACAATACTGTCAATCAGATAGATCAGTGCTGGGAATAACAATACTGTCAATCAGATAGATTAGTGCTGGGAATAACAATAATATCAAACAGTAGTTCAATGATGGGAATAACAATACTGTCAATCAGATCGATCAGTGATGGGAATAACAATACTGTCAATCAGATCGATCAGTGATGGGAATAACAATACTTTTAATCAAATAGATCAGTGCTGGGAATAACAATACTGTCAATCAGATTGATCAGGGCTGGGATTAACAATACTGGCAATCAAATAGATCAGTGCTGGGAATAACAATACTGTCAATCAGATAGATCAGTGATGGGAATAACAATACTGTCAATCAGATCGATCAGTGATGGGAATAACAATACTTTTAATCAAATAGATCAGTGCTGGGAATAACAATACTGTCAATCAGATAGCTCAGTGATGGGAATAACAATAATATCAAACAGATAGTTCAATGATGGGAATAACAATACTTTTAATCAAATAGATCAGTGCTGGGAATAACAATACTGTCAATCAAATAGATCAGTGCTGGGAATAACAATACTGTCAATCAGATAGATCAGTGATGGGAATAACAATAATATCAAACAGATAGTTCAATGATGGGAATAACAATACTTTTAATCAAATAGATCAGTGCTGGGAATAACAATACTGTCAATCAAATAGATCAGTGCTGGGAATAACAATACTGTCAATCAGATAGTTCAGTGATGGGAATAACAATACTGTCAATCAGATAGATCACTGCTGGGAATAACAATTTTGTCAATCAATTACATCAGTGCTGGGACTAACAATACTGTCACTCAGATAGATCAATGGTGGGAATAACAATACTGTCAATCAAATAGATCAGTGATGGGAATAACAATACTGTCAATCAGATAGATCAGTGCTGGGAATAACAATACTGTCAATCAGATAGATCAGTGCTGGGAATAACAATAATATCAAACAGATAGTTCAATGATGGGAATAACAATACTGTCAATCAGATCGATCAGTGATTGGAATAACAATACTTTTAATCAAATAGATCAGTGCTGGGAATAACAATACTGTCAATCAAATAGATCAGTGCTGGGAATAACAATACTGTCAATCAAATAGATCAGTGCTGGGAATAACAATACTGTCAATCAAATAGATCAGTGCTGGGAATAACAATACTGTCAATCAGACAGATCAGTGCTGCGAATAACAATACTGTCAATGAAATAGATCAGTGCTGGGAATAACAATACTGTCAATCAAATAGATCAGTGCTGGGAATAACAATACTGTCAATCAAATAGATCAGTGCTTGGAATAACAATACTGTCAATCAGACAGATCAGTGCTGTGGATAACAATACTGTCAATCAGATAGATCAGTGCTGGGAATAACAATACTGTCAATCAAATAGATCAGTGCTGGGAATAACAATACTGTCAATCAAATAGATCAGTGCTGGGAATAACAATACTGTCAATCAGACAGATCAGTGATGGGAATAACAATACTGTCAATCAGATAGATCAGTGCTGGGAATAACAATACTGTCAATCAAATAGATCAGTGCTGGGAATAACAATACTGTCAATCAGATTGATCAGGGCTGGGATTAACAATACTGTCAATCAAATAGATCAGTGCTGGGAATAACAATACTGTCAATCAGATTGATCAGTGCTGGGACTAACAAAACTGTCACTCAGATAGATCAGTGCTGGGAATAACAATATTGTCAATCAGATAGATCAGTGCTGGGACTAGGAAAACTGTCACTCAGATAGATCAGTGCTGGGAATAACAATATTGTCAATCAGATAGATCAGTGCTGGGACTAACAAAACCGTCAATCAGATAGATCAGTGATGGGAACAACAATACTGTCAATTAGATAGATCAGTGCTGGGAATAACAATACTGTCAATCAAATACATCAGTGATGGGAATAACAATGCTATCAATCAGATAGATCAGTGCTGGGAATAACAAAACTGTCACTCAGATAGATCAGTGCTGGGAATAACAATACTGTCAAACAGATAGATCAGTTCCGGGAATAACAATGCTTTTACTCAGATAGATCAGTGCTGGGAATAACAATACTGTCAATCAGATAGATCAGTGATGGGAATAACAATACTGTCAATCAGATAGATCAGTGATGGTAATAACAATACTGTCACTCAGAGAGATCAGTGATGGGAATAACAATACTGTCAATCAGATAGATAAGTGATGCTAATAACAATACTGTCACTCAGATAGATCAGTGATGGGAATAACAATACTGTCAATTAGATAGATCAGTGCTGGGAATAACAATACTGTCAATTAGATAGATCAGTGCTGGGACTAACAAAACTGTCACTCAGATAGATCAGTGATGGGAACAACAATACTGTCAATTAGATAGATCAGTGATGGGAATAACAATACTGTCAATTAGATAGATCAGTGCTGGGAATAACAATACTGTCAATTAGATAGATCAGTGCTGGGACTAACAAAACTGTCACTCAGATAGATCAGTGATGGGAACAACAATACTGTCAATTAGATAGATCAGTGCTGGGAATAACAATACTGTCAATCAAATACATCAGTGATGGGAATAACAATGCTATCAATCAGATAGATCAGTGCTGGGAATAACAAAACTGTCACTCAGATAGATCAGTGCTGGGAATAACAATACTGTCAAACAGATAGATCAGTTCCGGGAATAACAATGCTTTTACTCAGATAGATCAGTGCTGGGAATAACAATACTGTCAATCAGATAGATCAGTGATGGGAATAACAATACTGTCAATCAGATAGATCAGTGATGGTAATAACAATACTGTCACTCAGAGAGATCAGTGATGGGAATAACAATACTGTCAATCAGATAGATAAGTGATGGTAATAACAATACTGTCACTCAGATAGATCAGTGATGGGAATAACAATACTGTCAATTAGATAGATCAGTGATGGGAACAACAATACTGTCACTCAGATAGATCAGTGCTGGGACTAACAAAACTGTCAATCAGATAGATCAGTGATGGGAATAACAATACTGTCCATCAGATAGATCAGGGCTGGGATTAACAATACTGTCAATCAGATAGATCAGTGCTGGGAATAACAAAACTGTCAATTAGATAGATCAGTGCTGGGACTAACAAAACTGTCACTCAGATAGATCAGTGATGGGAACAACAATACTGTCAATTAGATAGATCAGTGATGGGAATAACAATACTGTCAATCAGATAGATCAGTGCAGGGAATAACAATACTGTCAATTAGATAGATCAGTGCTGGGACTAACAAAACTGTCACTCAGATAGATCAGTGATGGGAACAACAATACTGTCAATTAGATAGATCAGTGATGGGAATAACAATACTGTCAATTAGATAGATCAGTGATGGGAACAACAATACTGTCAATTAGAGAGATCGGTGCTGGGAATAACAATACTGTCAATCAGATAGATCAGTGATGGGAACAACAATACTGTCAATCAGATAGATCAGTGATGGGAATAACAATACTGTCAATTAGAGAGATCAGTGCTGGGAATAACAATACTGTCAATCAGATTGATCAGTGATGGGAACAACAAAACCGTCAATCAGATAGATCAGTGCTGGGAATAACAATACTGTCAATCAGATAGATCAGTGATGGGAATAACAACACTGTCAATCAGATAGTTCAGTGATGGAAATAACAATACTGTCCATCAGATAGATCAGGGCTGGGATTAACAATACAGTCAATCAGATAGATCAGTGCTGGGAATAACAATACTGTCAATCAGATAGATCAGTGATGGGAATAACAACACTGTCAATCAGATAGTTCAGTGATGGAAATAACAATACTGTCCATCAGATAGATCAGGGCTGGGATTAACAATACAGTCAATCAGATAGATCAGTGATGGGAATAACAACACTGTTAATCAGATAGTTCAGTGATGGAAATAACAATACTGTCCATCAGATAGATCAGTGCTGGGATTAACTATACTGTCAATCAAATACACCAGTGCTGGGACTAACAAAACTGTCAATCAGATAGATCAGAGATGGGAATAACAATACTGTCCATCAGATAGATCAGGGCTGGGATTAACAATACTGTCAATCAGATAGATCAGTGCTGGGAATAACAATACTGTCAATTAGATAGATCAGTGCTGGGACTAACAAAACTGTCACTCAGATAGATCAGTGATGGGAACAACAATACTGTCAATTAGATAGATCAGTGATGGGAATAACAATACTGTCAATCAGATAGATCAGTGCTGGGAATAACAATACTGTCAATTAGATAGATCAGTGCTGGGACTAACAAAACTGTCACTCAGATAGATCAGTGATGGGAACAACAATACTGTCAATTAGATAGATGAGTGATGGGAATAACAATACTGTCAATCAGATAGATCAGTGATGGGAACAACAATACTGTCAATTAGATAGATCAGTGATGGGAATAACAATACTGTCAATCAGATCGATCAGTGATGGGAACAACAATACTGTCAATCAGATCGATCAGTGATGGGAACAACAATACTGTCAATCAGATAGATCAGTGATGGGAATAACAATACTGTCAATCAGATCGATCAGTGATGGGAACAACAATACTGTCAATTAGATAGATCAGTGATGGGAATAACAATACTGTCAATTAGAGAGATCAGTGCTGGGAATAACAATACTGTCAATTAGAGAGATCAGTGATGGGAATAACAATACTGTCAATCAGTTAGATCAGTGATGGGAACAACAATACTGTCAATTAGATAGATCAGTGCTGGGAATAACAATACTGTCAATTAGAGAGATCAGTGATGGTAATAACAATACTGTCAATCAGTTAGATCAGTGATGGGAATAACAATACTGTGAATTCGAGAGATCAGTGATGGGAATAACAATACTGTCAATCAGTTAGATCAGTGATGGGAATAACAATACTGTCAATTCGAGAGATCAGTGCTGGGAATAACAATACTGTCAATCAGATTGATCAGTGATGGGAATAACAATACTGTTAATCAGATAGATCAGTGATGGGAATAACAATACTGTCAATCAGATAGATCAGTGATGGGAATAACAATCCTGTCAATTAGAGAGATCAGTGCTGGGAATAACAAGACTGTCATTCAGATTGATCAGTGATGGGAATAACAATACTGTTAATCAGATAGATAAGTGATGGGAATAACAATACTGTCAATTAGAGAGATCAGTGCTGGGAATAACAATACTGTCAATCAGATAGATCAGTGATGGGAACAACAATACTGTCAATCAGATAGATCAGTGATTGGAATAACAATACTGTCAATTAGAGAGATCAGTGCTGGGAATAACAATACTGTCAATCAGATTGATCAGTGATGGGAACAACAAAACCGTCAATCAGATAGATCAGTGCTGGGAATAACAATACCGTCAATCAGATAGATCAGTGCTGGGAATAACAATACTGTCAATCAGATGGTTCAGTGCTGGGAATAACAATACTGTCAATTAGATAGATCAGTGCTGGGAATAACAATACTGTCAATAAGATAGATCAGTGCTGGGACTAACAAAACTGTCACTCAGATAGATCAGTGATGGTAATAACAATACTGTCACTCAGATAGATCAGTGATGGGAATAACAATACTGTCAATCAGATAGATTAGTGATGGTAATAACAATACTGTCACTCAGATAGATCAGTGATGGGAATAACAATACTGTCAATCAGATAGATCAGTAATGGTAATAACAATACTGTCACTCAGATAGATCAGTGCTGGGACTAACAAAACTGTCAATCAGATAGATCAGTGATGGGAATAACAACACTGTCAATCAGATAGTTCAGTGATGGAAATAACAATACTGTCCATCAGATAGATCAGGGCTGGGATTAACAATACAGTCAATCAGATAGTTCAGTGATGGAAATAACAATACTGTCCATCAGATAGATCAGTGCTGGGATTAACTATACTGTCAATCAAATACACCAGTGCTGGGATTAACAAAACTGTCACTCAGATAGATCAGTGCTGGGAATAACAATACTGTCAATTAGATAGAGCAGTGCTGGGACTAACAAAACTGTCACTCAGATAGATCAGTGATGGGAACAACAATACTGACAATCAGATAGATCAGTGCTGGGAATAACAATACTGTCAATTAGATAGATCAGTGCTGGGAATAACAATACTGTCAATTAGATAGATCAGTGCTGGGACTAACAAAACTGTCACTAAGATAGATCAGTGATGGGAACAACAATACTGTCAATCAGATAGATCAGTGCTGGGAATAACAATACTGTGAATTAGAGAGATCAGTGCTGGGAATAACAATACTGTCAATCAGATTGATCAGTGATGGGAATAACAATACTGTTAATCAGATAGATCAGTGATGGGAATAACAATACTGTCAATCAGATAGATCAGTGATGGGAATAACAATACTGTCAATTAGAGAGATCAGTGCTTGGAATAACAATACTGTCAATCAGATAGATCAGTGATGGGAATAACAATACTGTCAATTAGAGAGATCAGTGCTGGGAATAACAAGACTGTCATTCAGATTGATCAGTGATGGGAATAACAATACTGTTAATCATATAGATCAGTGATGGGAATAACAATACTGTCAATTAGAGAGATCAGTGCTGGGAATAACAATACTGTCAATCAGATAGACCAGTGATGGGAAGAACAATACTGTCAATCAGATAGATCAGTGATGGGAATAACAATACTTTCAATTAGAGAGATCAGTGCTGGGAATAACAATACTGTCAATCAGATTGATCAGTGATGGGAACAACAAAACCGTCAATCAGATAGATCAGTGCTGGGAATAACAATACCGTCAATCAGATAGATCAGTGCTGGGAATAACAATACTGTCAATCAGATGGATCAGTGCTGGGAATAACAATACTGTCAATTAGATAGATCAGTCCTGGGAATAACAATACTGTCAATCAGATAGATCAGTGCTGGGACTAACAAAACTGTCACTCAGATAGATCAGTGATGCTAATAACAATACTGTCACACAGATAGATCAGTGATGGGAATAACAATACTGTCAATCAGATAGATTAGTGATGGTAATAACAATACTGTCACTCAGATAGATCAGTGATGGGAATAACAATACTGTCAATCAGATAGATCAGTGATGGAAATAACAATACTGTCCATCAGATAGATCAGTGATGGGAAAAACAACACTGTCATTCAGATAGTTCAGTGATGGAAATAACAATACTGTCCATCAGATAGATCAGTGCTGGGATTAACTATACTGTCAATCAAATACACCAGTGCTGGGATTGACAAAACTGTCACTCAGATAGATCAGTGCTGGGATTAACTATACTGTCAATCAAATACACCAGTGCTGGGATTGACAAAACTGTCACTCAGATAGATCAGTGCTGGGAATAACAATACTGTCAATTAGATAGAGTAGTGCTGGGACTAACAAAACTGTCACTCAGATAGATCAGTGCTGGGAATAACAATACTGTCAATTAGATAGATCAGTGCTGGGAATAACAATACTGTCAATTAGATAGATCAGTGCTGGGACTAACAAAACTGTCACTAAGATAGATCAGTGATGGGAACAACAATACTGTCAATTAGATAGATCAGTGCTGGGAATAACAATACTGTCAATCAGATAGATCAGTGATGGGAACAACAATAGTGACAATCAGATAGATCAGTGCTGGGAATAACAATAATGTCACTCAGATAGATCAGTGCTGGGACTAACAAAACTGTCAATCAGATAGATCAGTGATGGGAATAACAATACTGTCCATCAGATAGATCAGGGCTGGCACTAACAAAACTGTCAATCAGATAGATCAGTGATGGGAATAACAATACTATCAATCAGATAGATCAGTGCTGGGAATAACAATACTGTCAATTAGATAGATCAGTGCTGGGACTAACAAAACTGTCACTCAGATAGATCAGTGATGGGAACAACAATGCTGTCAATTAGATAGAACAGTGATGGGAATAACAATATTGTCAATCAGATAGATCAGTGCTGGGAATAACAATACTGTCAATTAGATAGATCAGTGCTGGGACTAACAAAACTGTCACTCAGATAGATCAGTGATGGGAATAACAATACTGTCAATTCGATAGATCAGTGATGGGAATAACAATACTGTCAATTAGATAGATCAGTGATGGGAACAACAATACTGTCAATTAGATAGATCAGTGCTGGACTAACAAAACTGTCACTCAGAGAGATCAGTGATGGGAATAACAATACTGTCAATCAGATCGATCAGTGCTGGGAATAACAATACTGTCAATCAGATAGATCAGTGATGGGAACAACAATACTGTCAATCAGATAGATCAGTGCTGGGAATAACAATACTGTCACTCAGATAGATCAGTGCTGGGACTAACAAAACTGTCAATCAGATAGATCAGTGATGGGAATAACAATACTGTCCATCAGATAGATCAGGGCTGGGATTAACAATACTGTCAATTAGATAGATCAGTGCTGGGACTAACAATACTGTCAATTAGATAGATCAGTGATGGGAATAACAATACTGTCAATCAGATAGATCAGTGCTGGGAATAACAATACTGTCAATTAGATAGATCAGTGCTTGGACTAACAAAACTGTCACTCAGATAGATCAGTGGTGGGAATAACAATACTGTCAATTAGATAGATCAGTGCTGGGAATAACAATACTGTCAATTAGAGAGATCAGTGATGGGAATAACAATACTGTCAATCAGTTAGATCAGTGATGGGAACAACAATACTGTCAATTAGATAGATCAGTGCTGGGAATAACAATACTGTCAATTAGAGAGATCAGTGATGGGAATAACAATACTGTCAATCAGTTAGATCAGTGATGGGAATAACAATACTGTCAATTCGAGAGATCAGTGATGGGAATAACAATACTGTCAATCAGTTAGATCAGTGATGGGAATAACAATACTGTCAATTCGAGAGATCAGTGCTGGGAATAACAATACTGTCAATCAGATTGATCAGTGATGGGAATAACAATACTGTTAATCAGATAGATCAGTGATGGGAATAACAATACTGTCAATCAGATAGATCAGTGATGGGAATAACAATCCTGTCAATTAGAGAGATCAGTGCTGGGAATAACAAGACTGTCATTCAGATTGATCAGTGATGGGAATAACAATACTGTTAATCAGATAGATAAGTGATGGGAATAACAATACTGTCAATTAGAGAGATCAGTGCTGGGAATAACAATACTGTCAATCAGATAGATCAGTGATGGGAACAACAATACTGTCAATCAGATAGATCAGTGATTGGAATAACAATACTGTCAATTAGAGAGATCAGTGCTGGGAATAACAATACTGTCAATCAGATTGATCAGTGATGGGAACAACAAAACCGTCAATCAGATAGATCAGTGCTGGGAATAACAATACCGTCAATCAGATAGATCAGTGCTGGGAATAACAATACTGTCAATCAGATGGATCAGTGCTGGGAATAACAATACTGTCAATTAGATAGATCAGTGCTGGGAATAACAATACTGTCAATAAGATAGATCAGTGCTGGGACTAACAAAACTGTCACTCAGATAGATCAGTGATGGTAATAACAATACTGTCACTCAGATAGATCAGTGATGGGAATAACAATACTGTCAATCAGATAGATTAGTGATGGTAATAACAATACTGTCACTCAGATAGATCAGTGATGGGAATAACAATACTGTCAATCAGATAGATCAGTAATGGTAATAACAATACTGTCACTCAGATAGATCAGTGCTGGGACTAACAAAACTGTCAATCAGATAGATCAGTGATGGGAATAACAACACTGTCAATCAGATAGTTCAGTGATGGAAATAACAATACTGTCCATCAGATAGATCAGGGCTGGGATTAACAATACAGTCAATCAGATAGTTCAGTGATGGAAATAACAATACTGTCCATCAGATAGATCAGTGCTGGGATTAACTATACTGTCAATCAAATACACCAGTGCTGGGATTAACAAAACTGTCACTCAGATAGATCAGTGCTGGGAATAACAATACTGTCAATTAGATAGAGCAGTGCTGGGACTAACAAAACTGTCACTCAGATAGATCAGTGATGGGAACAACAATACTGACAATCAGATAGATCAGTGCTGGGAATAACAATACTGTCAATTAGATAGATCAGTGCTGGGAATAACAATACTGTCAATTAGATAGATCAGTGCTGGGACTAACAAAACTGTCACTAAGATAGATCAGTGATGGGAACAACAATACTGTCAATCAGATAGATCAGTGCTGGGAATAACAATACTGTCAATTAGAGAGATCAGTGCTGGGAATAACAATACTGTCAATCAGATTGATCAGTGATGGGAATAACAATACTGTTAATCAGATAGATCAGTGATGGGAATAACAATACTGTCAATCAGATAGATCAGTGATGGGAATAACAATACTGTCAATTAGAGAGATCAGTGCTTGGAATAACAATACTGTCAATCAGATAGATCAGTGATGGGAATAACAATACTGTCAATTAGAGAGATCAGTGCTGGGAATAACAAGACTGTCATTCAGATTGATCAGTGATGGGAATAACAATACTGTTAATCATATAGATCAGTGATGGGAATAACAATACTGTCAATTAGAGAGATCAGTGCTGGGAATAACAATACTGTCAATCAGATAGATCAGTGATGGGAAGAACAATACTGTCAATCAGATAGATCAGTGATGGGAATAACAATACTGTCAATTAGAGAGATCAGTGCTGGGAATAACAATACTGTCAATCAGATTGATCAGTGATGGGAACAACAAAACCGTCAATCAGATAGATCAGTGCTGGGAATAACAATACCGTCAATCAGATAGATCAGTGCTGGGAATAACAATACTGTCAATCAGATGGATCAGTGCTGGGAATAACAATACTGTCAATTAGATAGATCAGTCCTGGGAATAACAATACTGTCAATCAGATAGATCAGTGCTGGGACTAACAAAACTGTCACTCAGATAGATCAGTGATGGTAATAACAATACTGTCACTCAGATAGATCAGTGATGGGAATAACAATACTGTCAATCAGATAGATTAGTGATGGTAATAACAATACTGTCACTCAGATAGATCAGTGATGGGAATAACAATACTGTCAATCAGATAGATCAGTGATGGAAATAACAATACTGTCCATCAGATAGATCAGTGATGGGAAAAACAACACTGTCATTCAGATAGTTCAGTGATGGAAATAACAATACTGTCCATCAGATAGATCAGTGCTGGGATTAACTATACTGTCAATCAAATACACCAGTGCTGGGATTAACAAAACTGTCACTCAGATAGATCAGTGCTGGGAATAACAATACTGTCAATTAGATAGAGTAGTGCTGGGACTAACAAAACTGTCACTCAGATAGATCAGTGATGGGAACAACAATACTGACAATCAGATAGATCAGTGCTGGGAATAACAATACTGTCAATTAGATAGATCAGTGCTGGGAATAACAATACTGTCAATTAGATAGATCAGTGCTGGGACTAACAAAACTGTCACTAAGATAGATCAGTGATGGGAACAACAATACTGTCAATTAGATAGATCTGTGCTGGGAATAACAATACTGTCAATCAGATAGATCAGTGATGGGAACAACAATAGTGACAATCAGATAGATCAGTGCTGGGAATAACAATACTGTCACTCAGATAGATCAGTGCTGGGACTAACAAAACTGTCAATCAGATAGATCAGTGATGGGAATAACAATACTGTCCATCAGATAGATCAGGGCTGGCACTAACAAAACTGTCAATCAGATAGATCAGTGATGGGAATAACAATACTATCAATCAGATAGATCAGTGCTGGGAATAACAATACTGTCAATTAGATAGATCAGTGCTGGGACTAACAAAACTGTCACTCAGATAGATCAGTGATGGGAACAACAATGCTGTCAATTAGATAGAACAGTGATGGGAATAACAATATTGTCAATCAGATAGATCAGTGCTGGGAATAACAATACTGTCAATTAGATAGATCAGTGCTGGGACTAACAAAACTGTCACTCAGATAGATCAGTGATGGGAATAACAATACTGTCAATTCGATAGATCAGTGATGGGAATAACAATACTGTCAATTAGATAGATCAGTGATGGGAACAACAATACTGTCAATTAGATAGATCAGTGCTGGACTAACAAAACTGTCACTCAGAAAGATCAGTGATGGGAACAACAATACTGTCAATCAGATCGATCAGTGCTGGGAATAACAATACTGTCAATCAGATAGATCAGTGATGGGAACAACAATACTGTCAATCAGATAGATCAGTGCTGGGAATAACAATACTGTCACTCAGATAGATCAGTGCTGGGACTAACAAAACTGTCAATCAGATAGATCAGTGATGGGAATAACAATACTGTCCATCAGATAGATCAGGGCTGGGATTAACAATACTGTCAATTAGATAGATCAGTGCTGGGACTAACAATACTGTCAATTAGATAGATCAGTGATGGGAATAACAATACTGTCAATCAGATAGATCAGTGCTGGGAATAACAATACTGTCAATTAGATAGATCAGTGCTTGGACTAACAAAACTGTCACTCAGATAGATCAGTGGTGGGAATAACAATACTGTCAATTAGATAGATCAGTGATGGGAATAACAATACTGTCAATTAGATAGATCAGTGATGGGAATAACAATACTGTCAATCAGATAGATCAGTGATGGGAACAACAATACTGTCAATTAGATAGATCAGTGATGGGAATAACAATACTGTCAATTAGATAGATCAGTGATGGGAATAACAATACTGTCAATCAGATAGATCAGTGATGGGAACAACAATACTGTCAATTAGATAGATCAGTCATGTGAATAACAATACTGTCAATTAGATAGATCAGTGATGGGAACAACAGTACTGTCAATTAGATAGATCAGTGATGGGAATAACAATACTGTCAATTAGATAGATCAGTGATGGGAATAACAATACTGTCAATCAGATAGATCAGTGATGGGAACAACAATACTGTCAATCAGATAGATCAGGGCTGGGATTAACAATACTGTCAATGAGATAGATCAGTGCTGGGACTAACAATACTGTCAATCAGATAGATCAGTGATGGGAACAACAATACTGTCAATCAGATAGATCAGTGATGGGAACAACAATACTGTCAATTAGATAGATCAGTGATGGGAATAACAATACTGTCAATCAGATAGATCAGGGCTGGGATTAACAATACTGTCAATCAGATAGATCAGTGCTGGGACTAACAATACTGTCAATCAGATAGATCAGTGATGGGAACAACAATACTGTCAATCAGATAGATCAGTGATGGGAACAACAATACTGTCAATTAGATAGATCAGTGATGGGAATAACAATACTGTCAATCAGATAGATCAGGGCTGGGATTAACAATACTGTCAATCAGATAGATCAGTGATGGGAATAACAATACTGTCAATTAGATAGATCAGTGCTAGGACTAACAATACTGTCAATTAGATAGATCAGTGATGGGAATAACAATACTGTCAATCAGATAGATCAGTGATGGGAATAACAATACTGTCAATCAGATAGATCAGTGATGGGAATAACAATACTGTCAATTAGATAGATCAGTGATGGGAATAACAATACTGTCAATCAGATCGATCAGTGCTGGGAATAACAATACTGTCAATCAGATAGATCAGTGATGGGAATAACAATACTGTCAATTAGATAGATCAGTGCTAGGACTAACAATACTGTCAATCAGATCGATCAGTGCTGGGAATAACAATACTGTCAATCAGATAGATCAGTGATGGGAACAACAATACTGTCAATCAGATAGATCAGTGCTGGGAATAACAATACTGTCAATTAGATAGATCAGTGCTGGGACTAACAAAACTGTCACTCAGATAGATCAGTGATGGGAACAACAATACTGTCAATTAGATAGATCAGTGATGGGAATAACAATACTGTCAATCAGATAGATCAGTGATGGGAACAACAATACTGTCAATTAGATAGATCAATGATGGGAATAACAATACTGTCAATCAGATCGATCAGTGATGGGAACAACAATACTGTCAATCAGATCAATCAGTGATGGGAACAACAATACTGCCAATCAGATAGATCAGTGATGGGAATAACAATACTGTCAATCAGATCGATCAGTGATGGGAATAACAATACTGTCAATTAGAGAGATCAGTGCTGGGAATGACAATACTGTCAATTAGGAGATCAGTGCTGGGAATAACAATACTGTCAATCAGAGAGATCAGTGCTGGGAATAACAATACTGTCAATTAGAGAGATCAGTGCTGGGAATAACAATACTGTCAATCAGATTGATCAGTGATGGGAATAACAATACTGTTAATCAGATAGATCAGTGATGGGAATAACAATACTGTCAATTAGAGAGATCAGTGCTGGGAATAACAATACTGTCAATCAGATAGATCAGTGATGGGAATAACAATACTGTCAATTAGATAGATCAGTGATGGGAATAACAATACTGTCAATTAGATAGATCAGTGATGGGAACAACAATACTGTCAATTAGATAGATCAGTGCTGGACTAACAAAACTGTCAATCAGATAGATCAGTGATGGGAACAACAATACTGTCAATCAGATCGATCAGTGATGGGAATAACAATACTGTCAATTAGATAGATCAGTGATGGGAATAACAATACTGTCAATCAGATAGATCAGTGATGGGAACAACAATACTGTCAATTAGATAGATCAGTGATGGGAATAACAATACTGTCAATTAGATAGATCAGTGATGGGAATAACAATACTGACAATCAGATAGATCAGTGATGGGAACAACAATACTGTCAATTAGATAGATCAGTGATGGGAATAACAATACTGTCAATTAGATAGATCAGTGATGGGAACAACAGTACTGTCAATTAGATAGATCAGTGATGGGAATAACAATACTGTCAATTAGATAGATCAGTGATGGGAATAACAATACTGTCAATCAGATAGATCAGTGATGGGAACAACAATACTGTCAATCAGATAGATCAGGGCTGGGATTAACAATACTGTCAATCAGATAGATCAGTGCTGGGACTAACAATACTGTCAATCAGATAGATCAGTGATGGGAACAACAATACTGTCAATCAGATAGATCAGTGATGGGAACAACAATACTGTCAATTAGATAGATCAGTGATGGGAATAACAATACTGTCAATCAGATAGATCAGGGCTGGGATTAACAATACTGTCAATCAGATAGTTCAGTGATGGGAATAACAATACTGTCAATTAGATAGATCAGTGCTAGGACTAACAATACTGTCAATTAGATAGATCTGTGATGGGAATAACAATACTGTCAATTAGATAGATCAGTGATGGGAATAACAATACAGTCAATCAGATAGATCAGTGATGGGAATAACAATACTGTCAATTAGATAGATCAGTGATGGGAATAACAATACTGTCAATTAGATAGATCAGTGCTAGGACTAACAATACTGTCAATCAGATCGATCAGTGCTGGGAATAACAATACTGTCAATCAGATAGATCAGTGATGGGAACAACAATACTGTCAATCAGATAGATCAGTGATGGGAACAACAATACTGTCAATTAGATAGATCAGTGATGGGAATAACAATACTGTCAATCAGATAGATCAGGGCTGGGATTAACAATACTGTCAATCAGATAGATCAGTGATGGGAATAACAATACTGTCAATCAGATTGATCAGTGATGGGAATAACAATACTGTTAATCAGATAGATCAGTGATGGGAATAACAATACTGTCAATTAGAGAGATCAGTGCTGGGAATAACAATACTGTCAATCAGATAGATCAGTGATGGGAATAACAATACTGTCAATTAGATAGATCAGTGATGGGAATAACAATACTGTCAATTAGATAGATCAGTGATGGGAACAACAATACTGTCAATTAGATAGATCAGTGCTGGACTAACAAAACTGTCAATCAGATAGATCAGTGATGGGAACAACAATACTGTCAATCAGATCGATCAGTGATGGGAATAACAATACTGTCAATTAGATAGATCAGTGATGGGAATAACAATACTGTCAATCAGATAGATCAGTGATGGGAACAACAATACTGTCAATTAGATAGATCAGTGATGGGAATAACAATACTGTCAATTAGATAGATCAGTGATGGGAATAACAATACTGACAATCAGATAGATCAGTGATGGGAACAACAATACTGTCAATTAGATAGATCAGTGCTGGGACTAACAATACTGTCAATCAGATAGATCAGTGATGGGAACAACAATACTGTCAATTAGATAGATCAGTGATGGGAATAACAATACTGTCAATCAGATAGATCAGGGCTGGGATTAACAATACTGTCAATCAGATAGATCAGTGCTGGGACTAACAATACTGTCAATCAGATAGATCAGTGATGGGAACAACAATACTGTCAATCAGATAGATCAGTGATGGGAACAACAATACTGTCAATTAGATAGATCAGTGATGGGAATAACAATACTGTCAATCAGATAGATCAGGGCTGGGATTAACAATACTGTCAATCAGATAGATCAGTGATGGGAATAACAATACTGTCAATTAGATAGATCAGTGCTAGGACTAACAATACTGTCAATTAGATAGATCTGTGATGGGAATAACAATACTGTCAATTAGATAGATCAGTGATGGGAATAACAATACAGTCAATCAGATAGATCAGTGATTGGAATAACAATACTGTCAATTAGATAGATCAGTGATGGGAATAACAATACTGTCAATTAGATAGATCAGTGCTAGGACTAACAATACTGTCAATCAGATCGATCAGTGCTGGGAATAACAATACTGTCAATCAGATAGATCAGTGATGGGAACAACAATACTGTCAATCAGATAGATCAGTGCTGGGAATAACCATACTGTCAATTAGATAGATCAGTGCTGGGACTAACAAAACTGTCACTCAGATAGATCAGTGATGGGAACAACAATACTGTCAATTAGATAGATCACTGATGGGAATAACAATACTGTCAATCAGATAGATCAGTGATGGGAACAACAATACTGTCAATTAGATAGATCAATGATGGGAATAACAATACTGTCAACCAGTTCGATCAGTGATGGGAACAACAATACTGTCAATCAGATCAATCAGTGATGGGAACAACAATACTGTCAATCAGATAGATCAGTGATGGGAAAAACAATACTGTCAATCAGATCGATCAGTGATGGGAACAACAATACTGTCAATTAGATAGATGAGTGATGGGAATAACAATACTGTCAATCAGATAGATCAGTGATGGGAACAACAATACTGTCAATTAGATAGATCAGTGATGGGAATAACAATACTGTCAATCAGATCGATCAGTGATGGGAACAACAATACTGTCAATCAGATCGATCAGTGATGGGAACAACAATACTGTCAATCAGATAGATCAGTGATGGGAATAACAATACTGTCAATCAGATCGATCAGTGATGGGAACAACAATACTGTCAATTAGATAGATCAGTGATGGGAATAACAATACTGTCAATTAGAGAGATCAGTGCTGGGAATAACAATACTGTCAATTAGAGAGATCAGTGATGGGAATAACAATACTGTCAATCAGTTAGATCAGTGATGGGAACAACAATACTGTCAATTAGATAGATCAGTGCTGGGAATAACAATACTGTCAATTAGAGAGATCAGTGATGGTAATAACAATACTGTCAATCAGTTAGATCAGTGATGGGAATAACAATACTGTGAATTCGAGAGATCAGTGATGGGAATAACAATACTGTCAATCAGTTAGATCAGTGATGGGAATAACAATACTGTCAATTCGAGAGATCAGTGCTGGGAATAACAATACTGTCAATCAGATTGATCAGTGATGGGAATAACAATACTGTTAATCAGATAGATCAGTGATGGGAATAACAATACTGTCAATCAGATAGATCAGTGATGGGAATAACAATCCTGTCAATTAGAGAGATCAGTGCTGGGAATAACAAGACTGTCATTCAGATTGATCAGTGATGGGAATAACAATACTGTTAATCAGATAGATAAGTGATGGGAATAACAATACTGTCAATTAGAGAGATCAGTGCTGGGAATAACAATACTGTCAATCAGATAGATCAGTGATGGGAACAACAATACTGTCAATCAGATAGATCAGTGATTGGAATAACAATACTGTCAATTAGAGAGATCAGTGCTGGGAATAACAATACTGTCAATCAGATTGATCAGTGATGGGAACAACAAAACCGTCAATCAGATAGATCAGTGCTGGGAATAACAATACCGTCAATCAGATAGATCAGTGCTGGGAATAACAATACTGTCAATCAGATGGTTCAGTGCTGGGAATAACAATACTGTCAATTAGATAGATCAGTGCTGGGAATAACAATACTGTCAATAAGATAGATCAGTGCTGGGACTAACAAAACTGTCACTCAGATAGATCAGTGATGGTAATAACAATACTGTCACTCAGATAGATCAGTGATGGGAATAACAATACTGTCAATCAGATAGATTAGTGATGGTAATAACAATACTGTCACTCAGATAGATCAGTGATGGGAATAACAATACTGTCAATCAGATAGATCAGTAATGGTAATAACAATACTGTCACTCAGATAGATCAGTGCTGGGACTAACAAAACTGTCAATCAGATAGATCAGTGATGGGAATAACAACACTGTCAATCAGATAGTTCAGTGATGGAAATAACAATACTGTCCATCAGATAGATCAGGGCTGGGATTAACAATACAGTCAATCAGATAGTTCAGTGATGGAAATAACAATACTGTCCATCAGATAGATCAGTGCTGGGATTAACTATACTGTCAATCAAATACACCAGTGCTGGGATTAACAAAACTGTCACTCAGATAGATCAGTGCTGGGAATAACAATACTGTCAATTAGATAGAGCAGTGCTGGGACTAACAAAACTGTCACTCAGATAGATCAGTGATGGGAACAACAATACTGACAATCAGATAGATCAGTGCTGGGAATAACAATACTGTCAATTAGATAGATCAGTGCTGGGAATAACAATACTGTCAATTAGATAGATCAGTGCTGGGACTAACAAAACTGTCACTAAGATAGATCAGTGATGGGAACAACAATACTGTCAATCAGATAGATCAGTGCTGGGAATAACAATACTGTGAATTAGAGAGATCAGTGCTGGGAATAACAATACTGTCAATCAGATTGATCAGTGATGGGAATAACAATACTGTTAATCAGATAGATCAGTGATGGGAATAACAATACTGTCAATCAGATAGATCAGTGATGGGAATAACAATACTGTCAATTAGAGAGATCAGTGCTTGGAATAACAATACTGTCAATCAGATAGATCAGTGATGGGAATAACAATACTGTCAATTAGAGAGATCAGTGCTGGGAATAACAAGACTGTCATTCAGATTGATCAGTGATGGGAATAACAATACTGTTAATCATATAGATCAGTGATGGGAATAACAATACTGTCAATTAGAGAGATCAGTGCTGGGAATAACAATACTGTCAATCAGATAGACCAGTGATGGGAAGAACAATACTGTCAATCAGATAGATCAGTGATGGGAATAACAATACTTTCAATTAGAGAGATCAGTGCTGGGAATAACAATACTGTCAATCAGATTGATCAGTGATGGGAACAACAAAACCGTCAATCAGATAGATCAGTGCTGGGAATAACAATACCGTCAATCAGATAGATCAGTGCTGGGAATAACAATACTGTCAATCAGATGGATCAGTGCTGGGAATAACAATACTGTCAATTAGATAGATCAGTCCTGGGAATAACAATACTGTCAATCAGATAGATCAGTGCTGGGACTAACAAAACTGTCACTCAGATAGATCAGTGATGCTAATAACAATACTGTCACACAGATAGATCAGTGATGGGAATAACAATACTGTCAATCAGATAGATTAGTGATGGTAATAACAATACTGTCACTCAGATAGATCAGTGATGGGAATAACAATACTGTCAATCAGATAGATCAGTGATGGAAATAACAATACTGTCCATCAGATAGATCAGTGATGGGAAAAACAACACTGTCATTCAGATAGTTCAGTGATGGAAATAACAATACTGTCCATCAGATAGATCAGTGCTGGGATTAACTATACTGTCAATCAAATACACCAGTGCTGGGATTGACAAAACTGTCACTCAGATAGATCAGTGCTGGGATTAACTATACTGTCAATCAAATACACCAGTGCTGGGATTGACAAAACTGTCACTCAGATAGATCAGTGCTGGGAATAACAATACTGTCAATTAGATAGAGTAGTGCTGGGACTAACAAAACTGTCACTCAGATAGATCAGTGCTGGGAATAACAATACTGTCAATTAGATAGATCAGTGCTGGGAATAACAATACTGTCAATTAGATAGATCAGTGCTGGGACTAACAAAACTGTCACTAAGATAGATCAGTGATGGGAACAACAATACTGTCAATTAGATAGATCAGTGCTGGGAATAACAATACTGTCAATCAGATAGATCAGTGATGGGAACAACAATAGTGACAATCAGATAGATCAGTGCTGGGAATAACAATAATGTCACTCAGATAGATCAGTGCTGGGACTAACAAAACTGTCAATCAGATAGATCAGTGATGGGAATAACAATACTGTCCATCAGATAGATCAGGGCTGGCACTAACAAAACTGTCAATCAGATAGATCAGTGATGGGAATAACAATACTATCAATCAGATAGATCAGTGCTGGGAATAACAATACTGTCAATTAGATAGATCAGTGCTGGGACTAACAAAACTGTCACTCAGATAGATCAGTGATGGGAACAACAATGCTGTCAATTAGATAGAACAGTGATGGGAATAACAATATTGTCAATCAGATAGATCAGTGCTGGGAATAACAATACTGTCAATTAGATAGATCAGTGCTGGGACTAACAAAACTGTCACTCAGATAGATCAGTGATGGGAATAACAATACTGTCAATTCGATAGATCAGTGATGGGAATAACAATACTGTCAATTAGATAGATCAGTGATGGGAACAACAATACTGTCAATTAGATAGATCAGTGCTGGACTAACAAAACTGTCACTCAGAGAGATCAGTGATGGGAATAACAATACTGTCAATCAGATCGATCAGTGCTGGGAATAACAATACTGTCAATCAGATAGATCAGTGATGGGAACAACAATACTGTCAATCAGATAGATCAGTGCTGGGAATAACAATACTGTCACTCAGATAGATCAGTGCTGGGACTAACAAAACTGTCAATCAGATAGATCAGTGATGGGAATAACAATACTGTCCATCAGATAGATCAGGGCTGGGATTAACAATACTGTCAATTAGATAGATCAGTGCTGGGACTAACAATACTGTCAATTAGATAGATCAGTGATGGGAATAACAATACTGTCAATCAGATAGATCAGTGCTGGGAATAACAATACTGTCAATTAGATAGATCAGTGCTTGGACTAACAAAACTGTCACTCAGATAGATCAGTGGTGGGAATAACAATACTGTCAATTAGATAGATCAGTGCTGGGAATAACAATACTGTCAATTAGAGAGATCAGTGATGGGAATAACAATACTGTCAATCAGTTAGATCAGTGATGGGAACAACAATACTGTCAATTAGATAGATCAGTGCTGGGAATAACAATACTGTCAATTAGAGAGATCAGTGATGGGAATAACAATACTGTCAATCAGTTAGATCAGTGATGGGAATAACAATACTGTCAATTCGAGAGATCAGTGATGGGAATAACAATACTGTCAATCAGTTAGATCAGTGATGGGAATAACAATACTGTCAATTCGAGAGATCAGTGCTGGGAATAACAATACTGTCAATCAGATTGATCAGTGATGGGAATAACAATACTGTTAATCAGATAGATCAGTGATGGGAATAACAATACTGTCAATCAGATAGATCAGTGATGGGAATAACAATCCTGTCAATTAGAGAGATCAGTGCTGGGAATAACAAGACTGTCATTCAGATTGATCAGTGATGGGAATAACAATACTGTTAATCAGATAGATAAGTGATGGGAATAACAATACTGTCAATTAGAGAGATCAGTGCTGGGAATAACAATACTGTCAATCAGATAGATCAGTGATGGGAACAACAATACTGTCAATCAGATAGATCAGTGATTGGAATAACAATACTGTCAATTAGAGAGATCAGTGCTGGGAATAACAATACTGTCAATCAGATTGATCAGTGATGGGAACAACAAAACCGTCAATCAGATAGATCAGTGCTGGGAATAACAATACCGTCAATCAGATAGATCAGTGCTGGGAATAACAATACTGTCAATCAGATGGATCAGTGCTGGGAATAACAATACTGTCAATTAGATAGATCAGTGCTGGGAATAACAATACTGTCAATAAGATAGATCAGTGCTGGGACTAACAAAACTGTCACTCAGATAGATCAGTGATGGTAATAACAATACTGTCACTCAGATAGATCAGTGATGGGAATAACAATACTGTCAATCAGATAGATTAGTGATGGTAATAACAATACTGTCACTCAGATAGATCAGTGATGGGAATAACAATACTGTCAATCAGATAGATCAGTAATGGTAATAACAATACTGTCACTCAGATAGATCAGTGCTGGGACTAACAAAACTGTCAATCAGATAGATCAGTGATGGGAATAACAACACTGTCAATCAGATAGTTCAGTGATGGAAATAACAATACTGTCCATCAGATAGATCAGGGCTGGGATTAACAATACAGTCAATCAGATAGTTCAGTGATGGAAATAACAATACTGTCCATCAGATAGATCAGTGCTGGGATTAACTATACTGTCAATCAAATACACCAGTGCTGGGATTAACAAAACTGTCACTCAGATAGATCAGTGCTGGGAATAACAATACTGTCAATTAGATAGAGCAGTGCTGGGACTAACAAAACTGTCACTCAGATAGATCAGTGATGGGAACAACAATACTGACAATCAGATAGATCAGTGCTGGGAATAACAATACTGTCAATTAGATAGATCAGTGCTGGGAATAACAATACTGTCAATTAGATAGATCAGTGCTGGGACTAACAAAACTGTCACTAAGATAGATCAGTGATGGGAACAACAATACTGTCAATCAGATAGATCAGTGCTGGGAATAACAATACTGTCAATTAGAGAGATCAGTGCTGGGAATAACAATACTGTCAATCAGATTGATCAGTGATGGGAATAACAATACTGTTAATCAGATAGATCAGTGATGGGAATAACAATACTGTCAATCAGATAGATCAGTGATGGGAATAACAATACTGTCAATTAGAGAGATCAGTGCTTGGAATAACAATACTGTCAATCAGATAGATCAGTGATGGGAATAACAATACTGTCAATTAGAGAGATCAGTGCTGGGAATAACAAGACTGTCATTCAGATTGATCAGTGATGGGAATAACAATACTGTTAATCATATAGATCAGTGATGGGAATAACAATACTGTCAATTAGAGAGATCAGTGCTGGGAATAACAATACTGTCAATCAGATAGATCAGTGATGGGAAGAACAATACTGTCAATCAGATAGATCAGTGATGGGAATAACAATACTGTCAATTAGAGAGATCAGTGCTGGGAATAACAATACTGTCAATCAGATTGATCAGTGATGGGAACAACAAAACCGTCAATCAGATAGATCAGTGCTGGGAATAACAATACCGTCAATCAGATAGATCAGTGCTGGGAATAACAATACTGTCAATCAGATGGATCAGTGCTGGGAATAACAATACTGTCAATTAGATAGATCAGTCCTGGGAATAACAATACTGTCAATCAGATAGATCAGTGCTGGGACTAACAAAACTGTCACTCAGATAGATCAGTGATGGTAATAACAATACTGTCACTCAGATAGATCAGTGATGGGAATAACAATACTGTCAATCAGATAGATTAGTGATGGTAATAACAATACTGTCACTCAGATAGATCAGTGATGGGAATAACAATACTGTCAATCAGATAGATCAGTGATGGAAATAACAATACTGTCCATCAGATAGATCAGTGATGGGAAAAACAACACTGTCATTCAGATAGTTCAGTGATGGAAATAACAATACTGTCCATCAGATAGATCAGTGCTGGGATTAACTATACTGTCAATCAAATACACCAGTGCTGGGATTAACAAAACTGTCACTCAGATAGATCAGTGCTGGGAATAACAATACTGTCAATTAGATAGAGTAGTGCTGGGACTAACAAAACTGTCACTCAGATAGATCAGTGATGGGAACAACAATACTGACAATCAGATAGATCAGTGCTGGGAATAACAATACTGTCAATTAGATAGATCAGTGCTGGGAATAACAATACTGTCAATTAGATAGATCAGTGCTGGGACTAACAAAACTGTCACTAAGATAGATCAGTGATGGGAACAACAATACTGTCAATTAGATAGATCTGTGCTGGGAATAACAATACTGTCAATCAGATAGATCAGTGATGGGAACAACAATAGTGACAATCAGATAGATCAGTGCTGGGAATAACAATACTGTCACTCAGATAGATCAGTGCTGGGACTAACAAAACTGTCAATCAGATAGATCAGTGATGGGAATAACAATACTGTCCATCAGATAGATCAGGGCTGGCACTAACAAAACTGTCAATCAGATAGATCAGTGATGGGAATAACAATACTATCAATCAGATAGATCAGTGCTGGGAATAACAATACTGTCAATTAGATAGATCAGTGCTGGGACTAACAAAACTGTCACTCAGATAGATCAGTGATGGGAACAACAATGCTGTCAATTAGATAGAACAGTGATGGGAATAACAATATTGTCAATCAGATAGATCAGTGCTGGGAATAACAATACTGTCAATTAGATAGATCAGTGCTGGGACTAACAAAACTGTCACTCAGATAGATCAGTGATGGGAATAACAATACTGTCAATTCGATAGATCAGTGATGGGAATAACAATACTGTCAATTAGATAGATCAGTGATGGGAACAACAATACTGTCAATTAGATAGATCAGTGCTGGACTAACAAAACTGTCACTCAGAAAGATCAGTGATGGGAACAACAATACTGTCAATCAGATCGATCAGTGCTGGGAATAACAATACTGTCAATCAGATAGATCAGTGATGGGAACAACAATACTGTCAATCAGATAGATCAGTGCTGGGAATAACAATACTGTCACTCAGATAGATCAGTGCTGGGACTAACAAAACTGTCAATCAGATAGATCAGTGATGGGAATAACAATACTGTCCATCAGATAGATCAGGGCTGGGATTAACAATACTGTCAATTAGATAGATCAGTGCTGGGACTAACAATACTGTCAATTAGATAGATCAGTGATGGGAATAACAATACTGTCAATCAGATAGATCAGTGCTGGGAATAACAATACTGTCAATTAGATAGATCAGTGCTTGGACTAACAAAACTGTCACTCAGATAGATCAGTGGTGGGAATAACAATACTGTCAATTAGATAGATCAGTGATGGGAATAACAATACTGTCAATTAGATAGATCAGTGATGGGAATAACAATACTGTCAATCAGATAGATCAGTGATGGGAACAACAATACTGTCAATTAGATAGATCAGTGATGGGAATAACAATACTGTCAATTAGATAGATCAGTGATGGGAATAACAATACTGTCAATCAGATAGATCAGTGATGGGAACAACAATACTGTCAATTAGATAGATCAGTCATGTGAATAACAATACTGTCAATTAGATAGATCAGTGATGGGAACAACAGTACTGTCAATTAGATAGATCAGTGATGGGAATAACAATACTGTCAATTAGATAGATCAGTGATGGGAATAACAATACTGTCAATCAGATAGATCAGTGATGGGAACAACAATACTGTCAATCAGATAGATCAGGGCTGGGATTAACAATACTGTCAATGAGATAGATCAGTGCTGGGACTAACAATACTGTCAATCAGATAGATCAGTGATGGGAACAACAATACTGTCAATCAGATAGATCAGTGATGGGAACAACAATACTGTCAATTAGATAGATCAGTGATGGGAATAACAATACTGTCAATCAGATAGATCAGGGCTGGGATTAACAATACTGTCAATCAGATAGATCAGTGCTGGGACTAACAATACTGTCAATCAGATAGATCAGTGATGGGAACAACAATACTGTCAATCAGATAGATCAGTGATGGGAACAACAATACTGTCAATTAGATAGATCAGTGATGGGAATAACAATACTGTCAATCAGATAGATCAGGGCTGGGATTAACAATACTGTCAATCAGATAGATCAGTGATGGGAATAACAATACTGTCAATTAGATAGATCAGTGCTAGGACTAACAATACTGTCAATTAGATAGATCAGTGATGGGAATAACAATACTGTCAATCAGATAGATCAGTGATGGGAATAACAATACTGTCAATCAGATAGATCAGTGATGGGAATAACAATACTGTCAATTAGATAGATCAGTGATGGGAATAACAATACTGTCAATCAGATCGATCAGTGCTGGGAATAACAATACTGTCAATCAGATAGATCAGTGATGGGAATAACAATACTGTCAATTAGATAGATCAGTGCTAGGACTAACAATACTGTCAATCAGATCGATCAGTGCTGGGAATAACAATACTGTCAATCAGATAGATCAGTGATGGGAACAACAATACTGTCAATCAGATAGATCAGTGCTGGGAATAACAATACTGTCAATTAGATAGATCAGTGCTGGGACTAACAAAACTGTCACTCAGATAGATCAGTGATGGGAACAACAATACTGTCAATTAGATAGATCAGTGATGGGAATAACAATACTGTCAATCAGATAGATCAGTGATGGGAACAACAATACTGTCAATTAGATAGATCAATGATGGGAATAACAATACTGTCAATCAGATCGATCAGTGATGGGAACAACAATACTGTCAATCAGATCAATCAGTGATGGGAACAACAATACTGCCAATCAGATAGATCAGTGATGGGAATAACAATACTGTCAATCAGATCGATCAGTGATGGGAATAACAATACTGTCAATTAGAGAGATCAGTGCTGGGAATGACAATACTGTCAATTAGGAGATCAGTGCTGGGAATAACAATACTGTCAATCAGAGAGATCAGTGCTGGGAATAACAATACTGTCAATTAGAGAGATCAGTGCTGGGAATAACAATACTGTCAATCAGATTGATCAGTGATGGGAATAACAATACTGTTAATCAGATAGATCAGTGATGGGAATAACAATACTGTCAATTAGAGAGATCAGTGCTGGGAATAACAATACTGTCAATCAGATAGATCAGTGATGGGAATAACAATACTGTCAATTAGATAGATCAGTGATGGGAATAACAATACTGTCAATTAGATAGATCAGTGATGGGAACAACAATACTGTCAATTAGATAGATCAGTGCTGGACTAACAAAACTGTCAATCAGATAGATCAGTGATGGGAACAACAATACTGTCAATCAGATCGATCAGTGATGGGAATAACAATACTGTCAATTAGATAGATCAGTGATGGGAATAACAATACTGTCAATCAGATAGATCAGTGATGGGAACAACAATACTGTCAATTAGATAGATCAGTGATGGGAATAACAATACTGTCAATTAGATAGATCAGTGATGGGAATAACAATACTGACAATCAGATAGATCAGTGATGGGAACAACAATACTGTCAATTAGATAGATCAGTGATGGGAATAACAATACTGTCAATTAGATAGATCAGTGATGGGAACAACAGTACTGTCAATTAGATAGATCAGTGATGGGAATAACAATACTGTCAATTAGATAGATCAGTGATGGGAATAACAATACTGTCAATCAGATAGATCAGTGATGGGAACAACAATACTGTCAATCAGATAGATCAGGGCTGGGATTAACAATACTGTCAATGAGATAGATCAGTGCTGGGACTAACAATACTGTCAATCAGATAGATCAGTGATGGGAACAACAATACTGTCAATCAGATAGATCAGTGATGGGAACAACAATACTGTCAATTAGATAGATCAGTGATGGGAATAGCAATACTGTCAATCAGATAGATCAGGGCTGGGATTAACAATACTGTCAATCAGATAGATCAGTGCTGGGACTAACAATACTGTCAATCAGATAGATCAGTGATGGGAACAACAATACTGTCAATCAGATAGATCAGTGATGGGAACAACAATACTGTCAATTAGATAGATCAGTGATGGGAATAACAATACTGTCAATCAGATAGATCAGGGCTGGGATTAACAATACTGTCAATCAGATAGTTCAGTGATGGGAATAACAATACTGTCAATTAGATAGATCAGTGCTAGGACTAACAATACTGTCAATTAGATAGATCTGTGATGGGAATAACAATACTGTCAATTAGATAGATCAGTGATGGGAATAACAATACAGTCAATCAGATAGATCAGTGATGGGAATAACAATACTGTCAATTAGATAGATCAGTGATGGGAATAACAATACTGTCAATTAGATAGATCAGTGCTAGGACTAACAATACTGTCAATCAGATCGATCAGTGCTGGGAATAACAATACTGTCAATCAGATAGATCAGTGATGGGAACAACAATACTGTCAATCAGATAGATCAGTGATGGGAACAACAATACTGTCAATTAGATAGATCAGTGATGGGAATAACAATACTGTCAATCAGATAGATCAGGGCTGGGATTAACAATACTGTCAATCAGATAGATCAGTGATGGGAATAACAATACTGTCAATCAGATTGATCAGTGATGGGAATAACAATACTGTTAATCAGATAGATCAGTGATGGGAATAACAATACTGTCAATTAGAGAGATCAGTGCTGGGAATAACAATACTGTCAATCAGATAGATCAGTGATGGGAATAACAATACTGTCAATTAGATAGATCAGTGATGGGAATAACAATACTGTCAATTAGATAGATCAGTGATGGGAACAACAATACTGTCAATTAGATAGATCAGTGCTGGACTAACAAAACTGTCAATCAGATAGATCAGTGATGGGAACAACAATACTGTCAATCAGATCGATCAGTGATGGGAATAACAATACTGTCAATTAGATAGATCAGTGATGGGAATAACAATACTGTCAATCAGATAGATCAGTGATGGGAACAACAATACTGTCAATTAGATAGATCAGTGATGGGAATAACAATACTGTCAATTAGATAGATCAGTGATGGGAATAACAATACTGACAATCAGATAGATCAGTGATGGGAACAACAATACTGTCAATTAGATAGATCAGTGCTGGGACTAACAATACTGTCAATCAGATAGATCAGTGATGGGAACAACAATACTGTCAATTAGATAGATCAGTGATGGGAATAACAATACTGTCAATCAGATAGATCAGGGCTGGGATTAACAATACTGTCAATCAGATAGATCAGTGCTGGGACTAACAATACTGTCAATCAGATAGATCAGTGATGGGAATAACAATACTGTCAATCAGATAGATCAGGGCTGGGATTAACAATACTGTCAATCAGATAGATCAGTGATGGGAATAACAATACTGTCAATTAGATAGATCAGTGCTAGGACTAACAATACTGTCAATTAGATAGATCTGTGATGGGAATAACAATACTGTCAATTAGATAGATCAGTGATGGGAATAACAATACAGTCAATCAGATAGATCAGTGATTGGAATAACAATACTGTCAATTAGATAGATCAGTGATGGGAATAACAATACTGTCAATTAGATAGATCAGTGCTAGGACTAACAATACTGTCAATCAGATCGATCAGTGCTGGGAATAACAATACTGTCAATCAGATAGATCAGTGATGGGAACAACAATACTGTCAATCAGATAGATCAGTGCTGGGAATAACCATACTGTCAATTAGATAGATCAGTGCTGGGACTAACAAAACTGTCACTCAGATAGATCAGTGATGGGAACAACAATACTGTCAATTAGATAGATCACTGATGGGAATAACAATACTGTCAATCAGATAGATCAGTGATGGGAACAACAATACTGTCAATTAGATAGATCAATGATGGGAATAACAATACTGTCAACCAGTTCGATCAGTGATGGGAACAACAATACTGTCAATCAGATCAATCAGTGATGGGAACAACAATACTGTCAATCAGATAGATCAGTGATGGGAAAAACAATACTGTCAATCAGATCGATCAGTGATGGGAATAACAATACTGTCAATTAGAGAGATCAGTGCTGGGAATGACAATACTGTCAATCAGATAGATCAGTGCCGGGAATAACAATACTGTCAATCAGAGAGATCAGTGCTGGGAATAACAATACTGTCAATTAGAGAGATCAGTGCTGGGAATAACAATACTGTCAATCAGATTGATCAGTGATGGGAATAACAATACTGTTAATCAGATAGATCAGTCATGGGAATAACAATACTGTCAATTAGAGAGATCAGTGCTGGGAATAACAATACTGTCAATCAGATAGATCAGTGATGGGAATAACAATACTGTCAATTAGAGAGATCAGTGCTGGGAATAACAAGACTGTCATTCAGATAGATCAGTGATGGGAACAACAATACTGTCAATCAGATAGATCAGTGATGGGAATAACAATGCTGTCAATCAGATAGATCAGTGATGGGAATAACAATACTGTCAATTAGAGAGATCAGTGCTGGGAATAACAATACTCTCAATCAGATTGATCAGTGATGGGAATAACAATACTGTCAATTAGAGAGATCAGTGCTGGGAATAACAATACTGTCAATCAGATTGATCAGTGATGGGAATAACAATACTGTTAATCAGATAGATCAGTGATGGGAATAACAATACTGTCAATTAGAGAGATCAGTGCTGGGAATAACAATACTGACAATCAGATAGATCAGTGATGGGAATAACAATACTGTCAATTAGAGAGATCAATGCTGGGAATAACAAGACTGTCATTCAGATAGATCAGTGATGGGAACAACAATACTGTCAATCAGACAGATCAGTGATGGGAACAACAATACTGTCAATCAGATAGATCAGTGATGGGAATAACAATACTGTCAATTAGAGAGATCAGTGCTGGGAATAACAATACTGTCAATCAGATTGATCAGTGATGGGAACAACAAAACCGTCAATCAGATAGATCAGTGCTAGGAATAACAATACTGTCAATTAGATAGATCAGTGCTGGGAATAACAATACTGTCAATCAGATAGATCAGTGCTGGGACTAACAAAACTGTCACTCAGATAGATCAGTGATGGTAATAACAATACTGTCACTCATATAGATCAGTGATGGGAATAACAATACTGTCAATCAGATAGATCAGTGATGGGAATAACAATACTGTCAATCAGATAGATCAGTGCTGGGAATAACAATACTGTCAATTAGAGAGATCAGTGTTGGGAATAACAATACTGTCAATCAGATAGATCAGTGATGGGAATAACAATACTGTCAATTAGAGAGATCAGTGCTGGGAATAACAAGACTGTCATTCAGATAGATCAGTGATGGGAACAACAATACTGTCAATCAGATAGATCAGTGATGGGAACAACAATACTGTCAATCAGATAGATCAGTGATGGGAATAACAATACTGTCAATTAGAGAGATCAGTGCTGGGAATCACAATACTGTCAATCAGATTGATCAGTGATGGGAACAACAAAACCTTCAATCAGATAGATCAGTGCTGGGAATAACAATACTGTCACTCAGATAGATCAGTGATGGGAATAACTATACTGTCACTCAGATAGATCAGTGCTGGGACTAACAAAACTGTCAATCAGATATATCAGTGATGGGAATAACAACACTGTCAATCAGATAGTTCAGTGATGGAAATAACAATACTGTCCATCAGATAGATCAGGGCTGGGATTAACAATACAGTCAATCAGATAGATCAGTGATGGGAATAACAACACTGTCAATCAGATAGTTCAGTGATGGAAATAACAATACTGTCAATCAAATACACCAGTGCTGGGATTAACAAAACTGTCACTCAGATAGATCAGTGATGGGAACAACAATACTGTCAATTAGATAGATCAGTGATGGGAATAACAATACTGTCAATCAGATAGATCAGTGATGGGAACAACAATACTGTCAATTAGATAGATCAGTGATGGGAATAACAATACTGTCAATCAGATCGATCAGTGATGGGAACAACAATACTGTCAATCAGATCTATCAGTGATGGGAACAACAATACTGTCAATCAGATAGATCAGTGATGGGAATAACAATTCTGTCAATCAGATCGATCAGTGATGGGAACAACAATACTGTCAATTAGATAGATCAGTGATGGGAATAACAATACTGTCAATTAGAGAGATCAGTGCTGGGAATGACAATACTGTCAATTAGAGAGATCAGTGCTGGGAATAACAATACTGTCAATCAGATAGATCAGTGCCGGGAATAACAATAATGTCAATCAGAGAGATCAGTGCTGGGAATAACAATACTGTCAATTAGAGAGATCAGTGCTGGGAATAACAATACTGTCAATCAGATTGATCAGTGATGGGAACAACAAAACCGTCAATCAGATTGATCAGTGCTAGGAATAACAATACTGTCAATTAGATAGATCTGCGCTGGGAATAACAATACTGTCAATCAGATAGATCAGTGCTGGGACTAACAAAACTGTCACTCAGATAGATCAGTGATGGTAATAACAATACTGTCACTCAGATAGATCAGTGATGGGAATAACAATACTGTCAATCAGATAGATCAGTGATGGGAATAACAATACTGTCAATCAGATAGATCAGTGCTGGGAATAACAATACTGTCAATTAGAGAGATCAGTGCTGGGAATAACAATACTGTCAATCAGATAGATCAGTGATGGGAATAACAATACTGTCAATTAGAGAGATCAGTGCTGGGAATAACAATACTGTCATTCAGATAGATCAGTGATGGGAACAACAATACTGTCAATCAGATAGATCAGTGATGGGAACAACAATACTGTCAATCAGATAGATCAGTGATGGGAATCACAATACTGTCAATTAGAGAGATCAGTGCTGGGAATCACAATACTGTCAATCAGATTGATCAGTGATGGGAACAACAAAACCTTCAATCAGATAGATCAGTGCTGGGAATAACAATACTGTCACTCAGATAGATCAGTGATGGGAATAACAATACTGTCACTCAGATAGATCAGTGCTGGGACTAACAAAACTGTCAATCAGATAGATCAGTGATGGGAATAACAACACTGTCAATCAGATAGTTCAGTGATGGAAATAACAATACTGTCCATCAGATAGATCAGGGCTGGGATTAACAATACAGTCAATCAGATAGATCAGTGATGGGAATAACAACACTGTCAATCAGATAGTTCAGTGATGGAAATAACAATACTGTCAATCAAATACACCAGTGCTGGGATTAACAAAACTGTCACTCAGATAGATCAGTGATGGGAACAACAATACTGTCAATTAGATAGATCAGTGATGGGAATAACAATACTGTCAATTAGAGAGATCAGTGATGGGAATGACAATACTGTCAATTAGAGAGATCAGTGCTGGGAATAACAATACTGTCAATCAGATAGATCAGTGCCGGGAATAACAATACTGTCAATCAGAGAGATCAGTGCTGGGAATAACAATACTGTCAATTAGAGAGATCAGTGCTGGGAATAACAATACTGTCAATCAGATTGATCAGTGATGGGAATAACAATACTGTTAATCAGATAGATCAGTGATGGGAATAACAATACTGTCAATTCGAGAGATCAGTGCTGGGAATAACAATACTGTCAATCAGATAGATCAGTGATGGGAATAACAATACTGTCAATTAGAGAGATCAGTGCTGGGAATAACAAGACTGTCATTCAGATAGATCAGTGATGGGAACAACAATACTGTCAATCAGATAGATCACTGATGGGAATAACAATACTGTCAATCAGATAGATCAGTGATGGGAATAACAATACTGTCAATTAGAGAGATCAGTGCTGGGAATAACAATACTCTCAATCAGATTGATCAGTGATGGGAATAACAATACTGTCAATTAGAGAGATCAGTGCTGGGAATAACAATACTGTCAATCAGATTGATCAGTGATGGGAAAAACAATACTGTCAATCAGATAGATCAGTGATGGGAATAACAATACTGTCAATTAGAGAGATCAGTGCTGGGAATAACAATACTGACAATCAGATAGATCAGTGATGGGAATAACAATACTGTCAATTAGAGAGATCAGTGCTGGGAATAACAAGACTGTCATTCAGATAGATCAGTGATGGGAACAACAATCCTGTCAATCAGATAGATCAGTGATGGGAACAACAATACTGTCAATCAGATAGATCAGTGATGGGAATAACAATACTGTCAATTAGAGAGATCAGTGCTGGGAATAACAATACTGTCAATCAGATTGATCAGTGATGGGAACAACAAAACCGTCAATCAGATAGATCAGTGCTGGGAATAACAATACTGTCAATTAGATAGATCAGTGCTGGGAATAACAATACTGTCAATCAGATAGATCAGTGCTGGGACTAACAAAACTGTCACTCAGATAGATCAGTGATGGTAATAACAATACTGTCACTCAGATAGATCAGTGATGCGAATTACAATACTGTCAATCAGATAGATCAGTGATGGGAATAACAATACTGTCAATCAGATAGATCAGTGCTGGGAATAACAATACTGTCAATTAGAGATATCAGTGCTGGGAATAACAATACTGTCAATCAGATAGATCAGTGATGGGAATAACAATACTGTCAATTAGAGAGATCAGTGCTGGGAATAACAAGACTGTCATTCAGATAGATCAGTGATGGGAACAACAATCCTGTCAATCAGATAGATCAGTGATGGGAACAACAATACTGTCAATCAGATAGATCAGTGATGGGAATAACAATACTGTCGATTAGAGAGATCAGTGCTGGGAATCACAATACTGTCAATCAGATTGATCAGTGATGGGAACAACAAAAGCTTCAATCAGATAGATCAGTGCTGGGAATAACAATACTGTCAATTAGATAGATCAGTGCTGGGAATAACAATACTGTCAATCAGATAGATCAGTGCTTGGACTAACAAAACTGTCACTCAGATAGATCAGTGATGGTATTAACAATACTGTCACTCAGATAGATCAGTGATGGGAATAACAATACTGTCACTCAGATAGATCAGTGCTGGGACTAACAAAACTGTCAATCAGATAGATCAGTGATGGGAATAACAACACTGTCAATCAGATAGTTCAGTGATGGAAATAACAATACTGTCCATCAGATAGATCAGGGCTGGGATTAACAATACAGTCTATCAGATAGATCAGTGATGGGAATAACAACACTGTCAATCAGATAGTTCAGTGATGGAAATAACAATACTGTCAATTAGATAGATCTGTGCTGGGAATAACAATACTGTCAATTAGATAGATCAGTGCTGGGAGCAACAAAACTGTCACTCAGATAGATCAGTGATGGGAACAACAATACTGTCAATTAGATAGATCAGTGCTGGGAATAACAATACTGTCAATTAGATAGATCAGTGATGGGAAAAACAATACTGTCAATCAGATAGATCAATGCTGGGAATAACAATACTGTCACTCAGATAGATCAGTGCTGGGACTAACAAAACTGTCAATCAGATAGATCAGTGATGGGAATAACAATACTGTCCATCAGAGAGATCAGGGCTGGGATTAACAATAATGTCAATCAGATAGATCAGTGCTGGGAATAACAATACTGTCAATTAGATAGATCAGTGCTGGGACTAACAAAACTGTCACTCAGATAGATCAGTGATGGGAACAACAATACTGTCAATTAGATAGATCAGTGATGGGAATAACAATACTGTCAATTAGATAGATCAGTGATGGGAATAACAATACTGTCAATTAGATAGATCAGTGCTGGGACTAACAAAACTGTCACTCAGATAGATCAGTGATGGGAACAACAATACTGTCAATTAGATAGATCAGTGATGGGAATAACAATACTGTCAATTAGATAGATCAGTGATGGGAACAACAATACTGTCAATCAGATAGATCAGTGATGGGAACAACAATACTGTCAATTAGATAGATCAGTGATGGGAATAACAATACTGTCAATCAGATAGATCAGGGCTGGGATTAACAATACTGTCAATCAGATAGATCAGTGATGGGAATAACAATACTGTCAATTAGATAGATCAGTGCTAGGACTAACAATACTGTCAATTAGATAGATCTGTGATGGGAATAACAATACTGTCAATTAGATAGATCAGTGATGGGAATAACAATACTGTCAATCTGATAGATCAGTGATGGGAATGACAATACTGTCAATTAGATAGATCAGTGATGGGAATAACAATACTGTCAATTAGATAGATCAGTGCTAGGACTAACAATACTGTCAATCAGATCGATCAGTGCTGGGAATAACAATACTGTCAATCAGATAGATCAGTGATGGGAACAACAATACTGTCAATCAGATAGATCATTGCTGGGAATAACAATACTGTCAATTAGATAGATCAGTGCTGGGACTAACAAAACTGTCACTCAGATAGATCAGTGATGGGAACAACAATACTGTCAATTAGATAGATCACTGATGGGAATAACAATACTGTCAATCAGATAGATCAGTGATGGGAACAACAATACTGTCAATTAGATAGATCAATGATGGGAATAACAATACTGTCAACCAGTTCGATCAGTGATGGGAACAACAATACTGTCAATCAGATCAATCAGTGATGGGAACAACAATACTGTCAATCAGATAGATCAGTGATGGGAAAAACAATACTGTCAATCAGATCGATCAGTGATGGGAATAACAATACTGTCAATTAGAGAGATCAGTGCTGGGAATGACAATACTGTCAATCAGATAGATCAGTGCCGGGAATAACAATACTGTCAATCAGAGAGATCAGTGCTGGGAATAACAATACTGTCAATTAGAGAGATCAGTGCTGGGAATAACAATACTGTCAATCAGATTGATCAGTGATGGGAATAACAATACTGTTAATCAGATAGATCAGTCATGGGAATAACAATACTGTCAATTAGAGAGATCAGTGCTGGGAATAACAATACTGTCAATCAGATAGATCAGTGATGGGAATAACAATACTGTCAATTAGAGAGATCAGTGCTGGGAATAACAAGACTGTCATTCAGATAGATCAGTGATGGGAACAACAATACTGTCAATCAGATAGATCAGTGATGGGAATAACAATGCTGTCAATCAGATAGATCAGTGATGGGAATAACAATACTGTCAATTAGAGAGATCAGTGCTGGGCATAACAATACTCTCAATCAGATTGATCAGTGATGGGAATAACAATACTGTCAATTAGAGAGATCAGTGCTGGGAATAACAATACTGTCAATCAGATTGATCAGTGATGGGAATAACAATACTGTTAATCAGATAGATCAGTGATGGGAATAACAATACTGTCAATTAGAGAGATCAGTGCTGGGAATAACAATACTGACAATCAGATAGA
This sequence comes from Heterodontus francisci, assembly GCF_036365525.1. Lineage (NCBI taxonomy): Eukaryota > Metazoa > Chordata > Chondrichthyes > Heterodontiformes > Heterodontidae > Heterodontus > Heterodontus francisci. Next base: position 23,811,081 of record NC_090381.1, read on the forward strand.
TCAGTGATGGGAATAACAATACTGTCAATTAGAGAGATCAATGCTGGGAATAACAAGACTGTCATTCAGATAGATCAGTGATGGGAACAACAATACTGTCAATCAGATAGATCAGTGATGGGAACAACAATACTGTCAATCAGATAGATCAGTGATGGGAATAACAATACTGTCAATTAGAGAGATCAGTGCTGGGAATAACAATACTGTCAATCAGATTGATCAGTGATGGGAACAACAAAACCGTCAATCAGATAGATCAGTGCTAGGAATAACAATACTGTCAATTAGATAGATCAGTGCTGGGAATAACAATACTGTCAATCAGATAGATCAGTGCTGGGACTAACAAAACTGTCACTCAGATAGATCAGTGATGGTAATAACAATACTGTCACTCAGATAGATCAGTGATGGGAATAACAATACTGTCAATCAGATAGATCAGTGATGGGAATAACAATACTGTCAATCAGATAGATCAGTGCTGGGAATAACAATACTGTCAATTAGAGAGATCAGTGCTGGGAATAACAATACTGTCAATCAGATAGATCAGTGATGGGAATAACAATACTGTCAATTAGAGAGATCAGTGCTGGGAATAACAAGACTGTCATTCAGATAGATCAGTGATGGGAACAACAATACTGTCAATCAGATAGATCAGTGATGGGAACAACAATACTGTCAATCAGATAGATCAGTGATGGGAATAACAATACTGTCAATTAGAGAGATCAGTGCTGGGAATCACAATACTGTCAATCAGATTGATCAGTGATGGGAACAACAAAACCTTCAATCAGATAGATCAGTGCTGGGAATAACAATACTGTCACTCAGATAGATCAGTGATGGGAATAACAATACTGTCACTCAGATAGATCAGTGCTGGGACTAACAAAACTGTCAATCAGATATATCAGTGATGGGAATAACAACACTGTCAATCAGATAGTTCAGTGATGGAAATAACAATACTGTCCATCAGATAGATCAGGGCTGGGATTAACAATACAGTCAATCAGATAGATCAGTGATGGGAATAACAACACTGTCAATCAGATAGTTCAGTGATGGAAATAACAATACTGTCAATCAAATACACCAGTGCTGGGATTAACAAAACTGTCACTCAGATAGATCAGTGATGGGAACAACAATACTGTCAATTAGATAGATCAGTGATGGGAATAACAATACTGTCAATCAGATAGATCAGTGTTGGGAACAACAATACTGTCAATTAGATAGATCAGTGATGGGAATAACAATACTGTCAATCAGATCGATCAGTGATGGGAACAACAATACTGTCAATCAGATCTATCAGTGATGGGAACAACAATACTGTCAATCAGATAGATCAGTGATGGGAATAACAATTCTGTCAATCAGATCGATCAGTGATGGGAACAACAATACTGTCAATTAGATAGATCAGTGATGGGAATAACAATACTGTCAATTAGAGAGATCAGTGCTGGGAATGACAATACTGTCAATTAGAGAGATCAGTGCTGGGAATAACAATACTGTCAATCAGATAGATCAGTGCCGGGAATTACAATAATGTCAATCAGAGAGATCAGTGCTGGGAATAACAATACTGTCAATTAGAGAGATCAGTGCTGGGAATAACAATACTGTCAATCAGATTGATCAGTGATGGGAACAACAAAACCGTCAATCAGATAGATCAGTGCTAGGAATAACAATACTGTCAATTAGATAGATCAGCGCTGGGAATAACAATACTGTCAATCAGATAGATCAGTGCTGGGACTAACAAAACTGTCACTCAGATAGATCAGTGATGGGAATAACAATACTGTCAATTAGAGAGATCAGTGCTGGGCATAACAATACTCTCAATCAGATTGATCAGTGATGGGAATAACAATACTGTCAATTAGAGAGATCAGTGCTGGGAATAACAATACTGTCAATCAGATTGATCAGTGATGGGAATAACAATACTGTTAATCAGATAGATCAGTGATGGGAATAACAATACTGTCAATTAGAGAGATCAGTGCTGGGAATAACAATACTGACAATCAGATAGATCAGTGATGGGAATAACAATACTGTCAATTAGAGAGATCAATGCTGGGAATAACAAGACTGTCATTCAGATAGATCAGTGATGGGAACAACAATACTGTCAATCAGATAGATCAGTGATGGGAACAACAATACTGTCAATCAGATAGATCAGTGATGGGAATAACAATACTGTCAATTAGAGAGATCAGTGCTGGGAATAACAATACTGTCAATCAGATTGATCAGTGATGGGAACAACAAAACCGTCAATCAGATAGATCAGTGCTAGGAATAACAATACTGTCAATTAGATAGATCAGTGCTGGGAATAACAATACTGTCAATCAGATAGATCAGTGCTGGGACTAACAAAACTGTCACTCAGATAGATCAGTGATGGTAATAACAATACTGTCACTCAGATAGATCAGTGATGGGAATAACAATACTGTCAATCAGATAGATCAGTGATGGGAATAACAATACTGTCAATCAGATAGATCAGTGCTGGGAATAACAATACTGTCAATTAGAGAGATCAGTGCTGGGAATAACAATACTGTCAATCAGATAGATCAGTGATGGGAATAACAATACTGTCAATTAGAGAGATCAGTGCTGGGAATAACAAGACTGTCATTCAGATAGATCAGTGATGGGAACAACAATACTGTCAATCAGATAGATCAGTGATGGGAACAACAATACTGTCAATCAGATAGATCAGTGATGGGAATAACAATACTGTCAATTAGAGAGATCAGTGCTGGGAATCACAATACTGTCAATCAGATTGATCAGTGATGGGAACAACAAAACCTTCAATCAGATAGATCAGTGCTGGGAATAACAATACTGTCACTCAGATAGATCAGTGATGGGAATAACAATACTGTCACTCAGATAGATCAGTGCTGGGACTAACAAAACTGTCAATCAGATATATCAGTGATGGGAATAACAACACTGTCAATCAGATAGTTCAGTGATGGAAATAACAATACTGTCCATCAGATAGATCAGGGCTGGGATTAACAATACAGTCAATCAGATAGATCAGTGATGGGAATAACAACACTGTCAATCAGATAGTTCAGTGATGGAAATAACAATACTGTCAATCAAATACACCAGTGCTGGGATTAACAAAACTGTCACTCAGATAGATCAGTGATGGGAACAACAATACTGTCAATTAGATAGATCAGTGATGGGAATAACAATACTGTCAATCAGATAGATCAGTGTTGGGAACAACAATACTGTCAATTAGATAGATCAGTGATGGGAATAACAATACTGTCAATCAGATCGATCAGTGATGGGAACAACAATACTGTCAATCAGATCTATCAGTGATGGGAACAACAATACTGTCAATCAGATAGATCAGTGATGGGAATAACAATTCTGTCAATCAGATCGATCAGTGATGGGAACAACAATACTGTCAATTAGATAGATCAGTGATGGGAATAACAATACTGTCAATTAGAGAGATCAGTGCTGGGAATGACAATACTGTCAATTAGAGAGATCAGTGCTGGGAATAACAATACTGTCAATCAGATAGATCAGTGCCGGGAATTACAATAATGTCAATCAGAGAGATCAGTGCTGGGAATAACAATACTGTCAATTAGAGAGATCAGTGCTGGGAATAACAATACTGTCAATCAGATTGATCAGTGATGGGAACAACAAAACCGTCAATCAGATAGATCAGTGCTAGGAATAACAATACTGTCAATTAGATAGATCAGCGCTGGGAATAACAATACTGTCAATCAGATAGATCAGTGCTGGGACTAACAAAACTGTCACTCAGATAGATCAGTGATGGTAATAACAATACTGTCACTCAGATAGATCAGTGATGGGAATAACAATACTGTCAATCAGATAGATCAGTGATGGGAATAACAATACTGTCAATCAGATAGATCAGTGCTGGGAATAACAATACTGTCAGTTAGAGAGATCAGTGCTGGGAATAACAATACTGTCAATCAGATAGATCAGTGATGGGAATAACAATACTGTCAATTAGAGAGATCAGTGCTGGGAATAACAATACTGTCATTCAGATAGATCAGTGATGGGAACAACAATACTGTCAATCAGATAGATCAGTGATGGGAACAACAATACTGTCAATCAGATAGATCAGTGATGGGAATCACAATACTGTCAATTAGAGAGATCAGTGCTGGGAATCACAATACTGTCAATCAGATTGATCAGTGATGGGAACAACAAAACCTTCAATCAGATAGATCAGTGCTGGGAATAACAATACTGTCACTCAGATAGATCAGTGATGGGAATAACAATACTGTCACTCAGATAGATCAGTGCTGGGACTAACAAAACTGTCAATCAGATAGATCAGTGATGGGAATAACAACACTGTCAATCAGATAGTTCAGTGATGGAAATAACAATACTGTCCATCAGATAGATCAGGGCTGGGATTAACAATACAGTCAATCAGATAGATCAGTGATGGGAATAACAACACTGTCAATCAGATAGTTCAGTGATGGAAATAACAATACTGTCAATCAAATACACCAGTGCTGGGATTAACAAAACTGTCACTCAGACAGATCAGTGATGGGAACAACAATACTGTCAATTAGATAGATCAGTGATGGGAATAACAATACTGTCAATTAGAGAGATCAGTGATGGGAATGACAATACTGTCAATTAGAGAGATCAGTGCTGGGAATAACAATACTGTCAATCAGATAGATCAGTGCCGGGAATAACAATACTGTCAATCAGAGAGATCAGTGCTGGGAATAACAATACTGTCAATTAGAGAGATCAGTGCTGGGAATAACAATACTGTCAATCAGATTGATCAGTGATGGGAATAACAAAACTGTTAATCAGATAGATCAGTGATGGGAATAACAATACTGTCAATTAGAGAGATCAGTGCTGGGAACAACAATACTGTCAATCAGATAGATCAGTGATGGGAATAACAATACTGTCAATGAGAGAGATCAGTGCTGGGAATAACAAGACTGTCATTCAGATAGATCAGTGATGGGAACAACAATACTGTCAATCAGATAGATCACTGATGGGAATAACAATACTGTCAATCAGATAGATCAGTGATGGGAATAACAATACTGTCAATTAGAGAGATCAGTGCTGGGAATAACAATACTCTCAATCAGATTGATCAGTGATGGGAATAACAATACTGTCAATTAGAGAGATCAGTGCTGGGAATAACAATACTGTCAATCAGATTGATCAGTGATGCGAATAACAATACTGTCAATCAGATAGATCAGTGATGGGAATAACAAAACTGTCAATTAGAGAGATCAGTGCTGGGAATAACAATACTGACAATCAGATAGATCAGTGATGGGAATAACAATACTGTCAATTAGAGAGATCAGTGCTGGGAATAACAAGACTGTCATTCAGATAGATCAGTGATGGGAACAACAATCCTGTCAATCAGATAGATCAGTGATGGGAACAACAATACTGTCAATCAGATAGATCAGTGATGGGAATAACAATACTGTCAATTAGAGAGATCAGTGCTGGGAATAACAATACTGTCAATCAGATTGATCAGTGATGGGAACAACAAAACCGTCAATCAGATAGATCAGTGCTGGGAATAACAATACTGTCAATTAGATAGATCAGTGCTGGGAATAACAATACTGTCAATCAGATAGATCAGTGCTGGGACTAACAAAACTGTCACTCAGATAGATCAGTGATGGTAATAACAATACTGTCACTCAGATAGATCAGTGATGCGAATAACAATACGGTCAATCAGATAGATCAGTGATGGGAATAACAATACTGTCAATCAGATAGATCAGTGCTGGGAATAACAATACTGTCAATTAGAGAGATCAGTGCTGGGAATAACAATACTGTCAATCAGATAGATCAGTGATGGGAATAACAATACTGTCAATTAGAGAGATCAGTGCTGGGAATAACAAGACTGTCATTCAGATAGATCAGTGATGGGAACAACAATACTGTCAATCAGATAGATCAGTGATGGGAACAACAATACTGTCATTCAGATAGATCAGTGATGGGAATAACAATACTGTCGATTAGAGAGATCAGTGCTGGGAATCACAATACTGTCAATCAGATTGATCAGTGATGGGAACAACAAAACGTTCAATCAGATAGATCAGTGCTGGGAATAACAATACTGTCAATTAGATAGATCAGTGCTGGGAATAACAATACTGTCAATCAGATAGATCAGTGCTTGGACTAACAAAACTGTCACTCAGATAGATCAGTGATGGTATTAACAATACTGTCACTCAGATAGATCATTGATGGGAATAACAATACTGTCACTCAGATAGATCAGTGCTGGGACTAACAAAACTGTCAATCAGATAGATCAGTGATGGGAATAACAACACTGTCAATCAGATAGTTCAGTGATGGAAATAACAATACTGTCCATCAAATAGATCAGGGCTGGGATTAACAATACAGTCAATCAGATAGATCAGTGATGGGAATAACAACACTGTCAATCAGATAGTTCAGTGATGGAAATAACAATACTGTCAATTAGATAGATCAGTGCTGGGAATAACAATACTGTCAATTAGATAGATCAGTGCTGGGACTAACAAAACTGTCACTCAGATAGATCAGTGATGGGAACAACAATACTGTCAATTAGATAGATCAGTGCTGGGAATAACAATACTGTCAATTAGATAGATCAGTGATGGGAAAAACAATACTGTCAATCAGATAGATCAATGCTGGGAATAACAATACTGTCACTCAGATAGATCAGTGCTGGGACTAACAAAACTGTCAATCAGATAGATCAGTGATGGGAATAACAATACTGTCCATCAGAGAGATCAGGGCTGGGATTAACAATAATGTCAATCAGATAGATCAGTGCTGGGAATAACAATACTGTCAATTCGATAGATCATTGCTGGGACTAACAAAACTGTCACTCAGATAGATCAGTGATGGGAACAACAATACTGTCAATTAGATAGATCAGTGATGGGAATAACAATACTGTCAATTAGATAGATCTGTGATGGGAATAACAATACTGTCAATTAGATAGATCAGTGCTGGGACTAACAAAACTGTCACTCAGATAGATCAGTGATGGGAACAACAATACTGTCAATTAGATAGATCAGTGATGGGAATAACAATACTGTCAATTAGATAGATCAGTGATGGGAATAACAATACTGTCAATTAGATAGATCAGTGTTGGGAATAACAATACTGTCCTTCAGAGAGATCAGGGCTGGCATTAACAATACTGTCAATCAGATAGATCAGGGCTGGGAACAACAATACTGTCAATCAGATCGATCAGTGATGGGATCAACAATACTGTCAATCAGATAGATCAGTGATGGGAATAACAATACTGTCAATTAGAGAGATCAGTGATGGGAATAAAAATACTGTCCATTTGAGAGATCAGTGCTGGGAATAACATTACTGTCAATTAGAGAGATCAGTGATGGGAATAACAATACTGTCAATCAGATAGATCAGTGATGGGAACAACAATACTTTCAATTAGATAGATCAGTGATGGGAATAACAATACTGTCAATCAGATAGATCAGTGATGGGAATAACAATACTGTTAATCAGATAGATCAGTGATGGGAATAACAATACTGTCCATCAGATAGATCAGGGCTGGGATTAACAATACTCTCAATCAGATAGATCAGTGATGGGAATAACAACACTGTCAATGAGATAGTTCAGTGATGGAAATAACAATACTGTCCATCAGATAGATCAGGGCTGGGATTAACAATACTGTCAATCAGATAGATCAGTGATGGGAATAACAACACTGTCAATCAGATAGTTCAGTGATGGAAATAACAATACTGTCCATCAGATAGATCAGGGCTGGGATTAACAATACTGTCAATCAGATAGATCAGTGATGGGAATAACAACACTGTCAATCAGATAGATCAGTGATGGGAATAACAACACTGTCAATCAGATAGTTCAGTGATGGAAATAACAATACTGTCAAACAGATAGATCAGTGATGGGAATAACAACAATGTCAATCAGATAGTTCAGTGATGGAAATAACAATACTGTCAATCAAATACACCAGTGCTGGGATTAACAAAACTGTCACTCAGATAGATCAGTGCTGGGAATAACAATACTGTCAATTAGATAGATCAGTGCTGGGACTAACAAAACTGTCACTCAGATAGATCAGTGATGGGAACAACAATACTGTCAATCAGATAGATCAGTGCTGGGAATAACAATACAGTCAATTTGATAGATCAGTGCTGGGACTAACAAAACTGTCACTCAGATAGATCAGTGATGGGAATAACAATACTGTCAATTAGATAGATCAGTGCTGGGAATAACAATACTGTCAATTAGATAGATCAGTGGTGGAAATAACAATACTGTCAATTAGATAGATCAGTGCTGGGAATAACAATACTGTCAATCAGATAGATCAGTGATGGGAACAACAATACTGTCAATTAGATAGATCAGTGCTGGGAATAACAATACTGTCAATCAGATAGATCAGTGATGGGAATAACAATACTGTCAATCAGATCGATCAGTGATGGGATCAACAATACTGTCAATCAGATAGATCAGTGATGGGAATAACAATACTGTCAATTAGAGAGATCAGTGATGGGAATAACAATACTGTCCATTAGAGAGATCAGTGCTGGGAATAACAATACTGTCAATTAGATAGATCAGTGCTGGGACTAACAAAACTGTCACTCAGATAGATCAGTGATGGGAACAACAATACTGTCAATCAGATAGATCAGTGCTGGGAATAACAATACTGTCAATTTGATAGATCAGTGCTGGGACTAACAAAACTGTCACTCAGATAGATCAGTGATGGGAATAACAATACTGTCAATTAGATAGATCAGTGCTGGGAATAACAATACTGTCAATTAGATAGATCAGTGGTGGAAATAACAATACTGTCAATTAGATAGATCAGTGCTGGGAATAACAATACTGTCAATCAGATAGATCAGTGATGGGAACAACAATACTGTCAATTAGATAGATCAGTGCTGGGAATAACAATACTGTCAATCAGATAGATCAGTGATGGGAATAACAATACTGTCAATCAGATCGATCAGTGATGGGATCAACAATACTGTCAATCAGATAGATCAGTGATGGGAATAACAATACTGTCAATTAGAGAGATCAGTGATGGGAATAACAATACTGTCCATTAGAGAGATCAGTGCTGGGAATAACAATACTGTCAATTAGAGAGATCAGTGATGGGAATAACAATACTGTCAATCAGATAGATCAGTGATGGGAACAACAATACTTTCAATTAGATAGATCAGTGATGGGAATAACAATACTGTCAATCAGATAGATCAGTGATGGGAATAACAATACAGTCAATTTGATAGATCAGTGCTGGGACTAACAAAACTGTCACTCAGATAGATCAGTGCTGGGAATAACATTACTGTCAATTAGAGAGATCAGTGATGGGAATAACAATACTGTCAATCAGATAGATCAGTGATGGGAACAACAATACTTTCAATTAGATAGATCAGTGATGGGAATAACAATACTGTCAATCAGATAGATCAGTGATGGGAATAACAATACTGTTAATCAGATAGATCAGTGATGGGAATAACAATACTGTCCATCAGATAGATCAGGGCTGGGATTAACAATACTCTCAATCAGATAGATCAGTGATGGGAATAACAACACTGTCAATGAGATAGTTCAGTGATGGAAATAACAATACTGTCCATCAGATAGATCAGGGCTGGGATTAACAATACTGTCAATCAGATTGATCAGTGATGGGAATAACAACACTGTCAATCAGATAGTTCAGTGATGGAAATAACAATACTGTCCATCAGATAGATCAGGGCTGGGATTAACAATACTGTCAATCAGATAGATCAGTGATGGGAATAACAACACTGTCAATCAGATAGATCAGTGATGGGAATAACAACACTGTCAATCAGATAGTTCAGTGATGGAAATAACAATACTGTCAAACAGATAGATCAGTGATGGGAATAACAACAATGTCAATCAGATAGTTCAGTGATGGAAATAACAATACTGTCAATCAAATACACCAGTGCTGGGATTAACAAAACTGTCACTCAGATAGATCAGTGCTGGGAATAACAATACTGTCAATTAGATAGATCAGTGCTGGGACTAACAAAACTGTCACTCAGATAGATCAGTGATGGGAACAACAATACTGTCAATCAGATAGATCAGTGCTGGGAATAACAATACAGTCAATTTGATAGATCAGTGCTGGGACTAACAAAACTGTCACTCAGATAGATCAGTGATGGGAATAACAATACTGTCAATTAGATAGATCAGTGCTGGGAATAACAATACTGTCAATTAGATAGATCAGTGGTGGAAATAACAATACTGTCAATTAGATAGATCAGTGCTGGGAATAACAATACTGTCAATCAGATAGATCAGTGATGGGAACAACAATACTGTCAATTAGATAGATCAGTGCTGGGAATAACAATACTGTCAATCAGATAGATCAGTGATGGGAATAACAATACTGTCAATCAGATCGATCAGTGATGGGATCAACAATACTGTCAATCAGATAGATCAGTGATGGGAATAACAATACTGTCAATTAGAGAGATCAGTGATGGGAATAACAATACTGTCCATTAGAGAGATCAGTGCTGGGAATAACAATACTGTCAATTAGATAGATCAGTGCTGGGACTAACAAAACTGTCACTCAGATAGATCAGTGATGGGAACAACAATACTGTCAATCAGATAGATCAGTGCTGGGAATAACAATACTGTCAATTTGATAGATCAGTGCTGGGACTAACAAAACTGTCACTCAGATAGATCAGTGATGGGAATAACAATACTGTCAATTAGATAGATCAGTGCTGGGAATAACAATACTGTCAATTAGATAGATCAGTGGTGGAAATAACAATACTGTCAATTAGATAGATCAGTGCTGGGAATAACAATACTGTCAATCAGATAGATCAGTGATGGGAACAACAATACTGTCAATTAGATAGATCAGTGCTGGGAATAACAATACTGTCAATCAGATAGATCAGTGATGGGAATAACAATACTGTCAATCAGATCGATCAGTGATGGGATCAACAATACTGTCAATCAGATAGATCAGTGATGGGAATAACAATACTGTCAATTAGAGAGATCAGTGATGGGAATAACAATACTGTCCATTAGAGAGATCAGTGCTGGGAATAACAATACTGTCAATTAGAGAGATCAGTGATGGGAATAACAATACTGTCAATCAGATAGATCAGTGATGGGAACAACAATACTTTCAATTAGATAGATCAGTGATGGGAATAACAATACTGTCAATCAGATAGATCAGTGATGGGAATAACAATACTGTTATTCAGATAGATCAGTGATGGGAATAACAATACTGTCCATCAGATAGATCAGGGCTGGGATTAACAATACTCTCAATCAGATAGATCAGTGATGGGAATAACAACACTGTCAATCAGATAGTTCAGTGATGGAAATAACAATACTGTCCATCAGATAGATCAGGGCTGGGATTAACAATACTGTCAATCAGATAGATCAGTGATGGGAATAACAACACTGTCAATCAGATAGTTCAGTGATGGAAATAACAATACTGTCCATCAGATAGATCAGGGCTGGGATTAACAATACTGTCAATCAGATAGATCAGTGATGGGAATAACAACACTGTCAATCAGATAGTTCAGTGATGGAAATAACAATACTGTCCATCAGATAGATCAGGGCTGGGATTAACAATACTGTCAATCAGATAGATCAGTGATGGGAATAACAACACTGTCAATCAGATAGATCAGTGATGGGAATAACAACACTGTCAATCAGATAGATCAGTGATGGGAATAACAACACTGTCAATCAGATAGATCAGTGATGGGAATAACAACACTGTCAATCAAATACACCAGTGCTGGGATTAACAAAACTGTCAATCAGATAGATCAGTGATGGGAATAACAACACTGTCAATCAGATAGTTCAGTGATGGAAATAACAATACTGTCAATCAAATACACCAGTGCTGGGATTAACAAAACTGTCACTCAGATAGATCAGTGCTGGGAATAACAATACTGTCAATTAGATAGATCAGTGCTGGGACTAACAAAACTGTCACTCAGATAGATCAGTGATCGGAACAACAATACTGTCAATCAGATAGATCAGTGCTGGGAATAACAATACTGTCAATTTGATAGATCAGTGCTGGGACTAACAAAACTGTCACTCAGATAGATCAGTGATGGGAATAACAATACTGTCAATTAGATAGATCAGTGCTGGGAATAACAATACTGTCAATTAGATTGATCAGTGCTGGGAATAACAATACTGTCAATTAGATAGATCAGTGCTGGGAATAACAATACTGTCAATCAGATAGATCAGTGATGGGAACAACAATACTGTCAATTAGATAGATCAGTGCTGGGAATAACAATACTGTCAATCAGATAGATCAGTGATGGGAACAACAATACTGTCAATCAGATAGATCAGTGCTGGGAATAACAATACTGTCACTCAGATAGATCAGTGCTGGGACTAACAAAACTGTCAATCAGATAGATCAGTGATGGGAATAACAATACTGTCCATCAGATAGATCAGGGCTGGGATTAACAATACTGTCAATCAGATAGATCAGTGCTGGGAATAACAATACTGTCAATTAGATAGATCAGTGCTGGGACTAACAAAACTGTCACTCAGATAGATCAGTGATGGGAACAACAATACTGTCAATTAGATAGATCAGTGATGGGAATAACAATACTGTCAATTAGATAGATCAGGGCTGGGATTAACAATACTGTCAATCAGATAGATCAGTGCTGGGAATAACAACACTGTCAATTAGATAGATCAGTGATGGGAATAACAATACTGTCAATCAGATAGATCAGTGCTGGGAATAACAATACTGTCAATTAGATAGATCAGTGCTGGGACTAACAAAACTGTCACTCAGATAGATCAGTGATGGGAACAACAATACTGTCAATTAGATAGATCAGTGATGGGAATAACAATACTGTCAATTAGATAGATCAGGGCTGGGATTAACAATACTGTCAATCAGATAGATCAGTGCTGGGAATAACAATACTGTCAATTAGATAGATCAGTGCTGGGACTAACAAAACTGTCACTCAGATAGATCAGTGATGGGAACAACAATACTGTCAATCAGATAGATCAGTGCTGGGAATAACAATACTGTCAATTAGATAGATCAGTGCTGGGACTAACAAAACTGTCACTCAGATAGATCAGTGATGGGAACAACAATACTGTCAATTAGATAGATCAGTGATGGGAATAACAATACTGTCAATCAGATAGATCAGTGATGGGAATAACAATACTGTCAATTAGATACATCAGTGATGGGAATAACAATACTGTCAATCAGATCGATCAGTGATGGGAACAACAATACTGTCAATCAGATCGATCAGTGATGGGAACAACAATACTGTCAATTAGAGAGATCAGTGCTGGGAATAACAGGACTGTCATTCAGATTGATCAGTGATGGGAATAACAATACTGTTCATCAGATAGATCAGTGATGGGAATAACAATACTGTCAATTAGAGAGATCAGTGCTGGGAATAACAATACTGTCAATCAGATAGATCAGTGATGGGAACAACAATACTGTCAATCAGATAGATCAGTGATGGGAATAACAATACTGTCAATTAGAGAGATCAGTGCTGGGAATAACAATACTGTCAATCAGATTGATCAGTGATGGGAACAACAAAACCGTCAATCAGATAGATCAGTGCTGGGAATAACAATACTGTCAATTAGATAGATCAGTGATGGTAATAACAATACTGTCACTCAGATAGATCAGTGATGGGAATAACAATACTGTCAATCAGATAGATCAGTGATGGTAATAACAATACTGTCAGTCAGATAGATCAGTGATGGGAATAACAATACTGTCAATCAGATAGATCAATGATGGTAATAACAATAAGGTCACTCAGATAGATCAGTGCTGGGACTAACAAAACTGTCAATCAGATAGATCAGTGATGGGAACAACAATACTGTCAATCAGATAGATCAGTGCTGGGAATAACAATACTGTCAATTAGATAGATCAGTGCTGGGACTAACAAAACTGTCACTCAGATAGATCAGTGATGGGAACAACAATACTGTCAATTAGATAGATCAGTGATGGGAATAACAATACTGTCAATCAGATAGATCAGTGATGGGAATAACAATACTGTCAATTAGATACATCAGTGATGGGAATAACAATACTGTCAATCAGATAGATCAGTGATGGGAACAACAATACTGTCAATTAGATAGATCAGTGCTGGGAATAACAATACTGTCAATCAGATAGATCAGTGATGGGAATAACAATACTGTCAATCAGATCGATCAGTGATGGGATCAACAATACTGTCAATCAGATAGATCAGTGATGGGAATAACAATACTGTCAATTAGAGAGATCAGTGATGGGAATAACAATACTGTCCATTAGAGAGATCAGTGCTGGGAATAACAATACTGTCAATTAGATAGATCAGTGCTGGGACTAACAAAACTGTCACTCAGATAGATCAGTGATGGGAACAACAATACTGTCAATCAGATAGATCAGTGCTGGGAATAACAATACTGTCAATTTGATAGATCAGTGCTGGGACTAACAAAACTGTCACTCAGATAGATCAGTGATGGGAATAACAATACTGTCAATTAGATAGATCAGTGCTGGGAATAACAATACTGTCAATTAGATAGATCAGTGGTGGAAATAACAATACTGTCAATTAGATAGATCAGTGCTGGGAATAACAATACTGTCAATCAGATAGATCAGTGATGGGAACAACAATACTGTCAATTAGATAGATCAGTGCTGGGAATAACAATACTGTCAATCAGATAGATCAGTGATGGGAATAACAATACTGTCAATCAGATCGATCAGTGATGGGATCAACAATACTGTCAATCAGATAGATCAGTGATGGGAATAACAATACTGTCAATTAGAGAGATCAGTGATGGGAATAACAATACTGTCCATTAGAGAGATCAGTGCTGGGAATAACAATACTGTCAATTAGAGAGATCAGTGATGGGAATAACAATACTGTCAATCAGATAGATCAGTGATGGGAACAACAATACTTTCAATTAGATAGATCAGTGATGGGAATAACAATACTGTCAATCAGATAGATCAGTGATGGGAATAACAATACTGTTATTCAGATAGATCAGTGATGGGAATAACAATACTGTCCATCAGATAGATCAGGGCTTGGATTAACAATACTGTCAATCAGATAGATCAGTGATGGGAATAACAACACTGTCAATCAGATAGATCAGTGATGGGAATAACAACACTGTCAATCAGATAGATCAGTGATGGGAATAACAACACTGTCAATCAGATAGATCAGTGATGGGAATAACAACACTGTCAATCAAATACACCAGTGCTGGGATTAACAAAACTGTCAATCAGATAGATCAGTGATGGGAATAACAACACTGTCAATCAGATAGTTCAGTGATGGAAATAACAATACTGTCAATCAAATACACCAGTGCTGGGATTAACAAAACTGTCACTCAGATAGATCAGTGCTGGGAATAACAATACTGTCAATTAGATAGATCAGTGCTGGGACTAACAAAACTGTCACTCAGATAGATCAGTGATCGGAACAACAATACTGTCAATCAGATAGATCAGTGCTGGGAATAACAATACTGTCAATTTGATAGATCAGTGCTGGGACTAACAAAACTGTCACTCAGATAGATCAGTGATGGGAATAACAATACTGTCAATTAGATAGATCAGTGCTGGGAATAACAATACTGTCAATTAGATTGATCAGTGCTGGGAATAACAATACTGTCAATTAGATAGATCAGTGCTGGGAATAACAATACTGTCAATCAGATAGATCAGTGATGGGAACAACAATACTGTCAATTAGATAGATCAGTGCTGGGAATAACAATACTGTCAATCAGATAGATCAGTGATGGGAACAACAATACTGTCAATCAGATAGATCAGTGCTGGGAATAACAATACTGTCACTCAGATAGATCAGTGCTGGGACTAACAAAACTGTCAATCAGATAGATCAGTGATGGGAATAACAATACTGTCCATCAGATAGATCAGGGCTGGGATTAACAATACTGTCAATCAGATAGATCAGTGCTGGGAATAACAATACTGTCAATTAGATAGATCAGTGCTGGGACTAACAAAACTGTCACTCAGATAGATCAGTGATGGGAACAACAATACTGTCAATTAGATAGATCAGTGATGGGAATAACAATACTGTCAATTAGATAGATCAGGGCTGGGATTAACAATACTGTCAATCAGATAGATCAGTGCTGGGAATAACAACACTGTCAATTAGATAGATCAGTGATGGGAATAACAATACTGTCAATCAGATAGATCAGTGCTGGGAATAACAATACTGTCAATTAGATAGATCAGTGCTGGGACTAACAAAACTGTCACTCAGATAGATCAGTGATGGGAACAACAATACTGTCAATTAGATAGATCAGTGATGGGAATAACAATACTGTCAATTAGATAGATCAGGGCTGGGATTAACAATACTGTCAATCAGATAGATCAGTGCTGGGAATAACAATACTGTCAATTAGATAGATCAGTGCTGGGACTAACAAAACTGTCACTCAGATAGATCAGTGATGGGAACAACAATACTGTCAATCAGATAGATCAGTGCTGGGAATAACAATACTGTCAATTAGATAGATCAGTGCTGGGACTAACAAAACTGTCACTCAGATAGATCAGTGATGGGAACAACAATACTGTCAATTAGATAGATCAGTGATGGGAATAACAATACTGTCAATCAGATAGATCAGTGATGGGAATAACAATACTGTCAATTAGATACATCAGTGATGGGAATAACAATACTGTCAATCAGATCGATCAGTGATGGGAACAACAATACTGTCAATCAGATCGATCAGTGATGGGAACAACAATACTGTCAATTAGAGAGATCAGTGCTGGGAATAACAGGACTGTCATTCAGATTGATCAGTGATGGGAATAACAATACTGTTCATCAGATAGATCAGTGATGGGAATAACAATACTGTCAATTAGAGAGATCAGTGCTGGGAATAACAATACTGTCAATCAGATAGATCAGTGATGGGAACAACAATACTGTCAATCAGATAGATCAGTGATGGGAATAACAATACTGTCAATTAGAGAGATCAGTGCTGGGAATAACAATACTGTCAATCAGATTGATCAGTGATGGGAACAACAAAACCGTCAATCAGATAGATCAGTGATGGGAATAACAATACTGTCAATTAGATAGATCAGTGATGGGAATAACAATACTGTCAATTAGATAGATCAGTGATGGTAATAACAATACTGTCACTCAGATAGATCAGTGATGGGAATAACAATACTGTCAATCAGATAGATCAGTGATGGTAATAACAATACTGTCAGTCAGATAGATCAGTGATGGGAATAACAATACTGTCAATCAGATAGATCAATGATGGTAATAACAATAAGGTCACTCAGATAGATCAGTGCTGGGACTAACAAAACTGTCAATCAGATAGATCAGTGATGGGAACAACAATACTGTCAATCAGATAGATCAGTGCTGGGAATAACAATACTGTCAATTAGATAGATCAGTGCTGGGACTAACAAAACTGTCACTCAGATAGATCAGTGATGGGAACAACAATACTGTCAATTAGATAGATCAGTGATGGGAATAACAATACTGTCAATCAGATAGATCAGTGATGGGAATAACAATACTGTCAATTAGATACATCAGTGATGGGAATAACAATACTGTCAATCAGATAGATCAGTGATGGGAACAACAATACTGTCAATTAGATAGATCAGTGCTGGGAATAACAATACTGTCAATCAGATAGATCAGTGATGGGAATAACAATACTGTCAATCAGATCGATCAGTGATGGGATCAACAATACTGTCAATCAGATAGATCAGTGATGGGAATAACAATACTGTCAATTAGAGAGATCAGTGATGGGAATAACAATACTGTCCATTAGAGAGATCAGTGCTGGGAATAACAATACTGTCAATTAGATAGATCAGTGCTGGGACTAACAAAACTGTCACTCAGATAGATCAGTGATGGGAACAACAATACTGTCAATCAGATAGATCAGTGCTGGGAATAACAATACTGTCAATTTGATAGATCAGTGCTGGGACTAACAAAACTGTCACTCAGATAGATCAGTGATGGGAATAACAATACTGTCAATTAGATAGATCAGTGCTGGGAATAACAATACTGTCAATTAGATAGATCAGTGGTGGAAATAACAATACTGTCAATTAGATAGATCAGTGCTGGGAATAACAATACTGTCAATCAGATAGATCAGTGATGGGAACAACAATACTGTCAATTAGATAGATCAGTGCTGGGAATAACAATACTGTCAATCAGATAGATCAGTGATGGGAATAACAATACTGTCAATCAGATCGATCAGTGATGGGATCAACAATACTGTCAATCAGATAGATCAGTGATGGGAATAACAATACTGTCAATTAGAGAGATCAGTGATGGGAATAACAATACTGTCCATTAGAGAGATCAGTGCTGGGAATAACAATACTGTCAATTAGAGAGATCAGTGATGGGAATAACAATACTGTCAATCAGATAGATCAGTGATGGGAACAACAATACTTTCAATTAGATAGATCAGTGATGGGAATAACAATACTGTCAATCAGATAGATCAGTGATGGGAATAACAATACTGTTATTCAGATAGATCAGTGATGGGAATAACAATACTGTCCATCAGATAGATCAGGGCTGGGATTAACAATACTCTCAATCAGATAGATCAGTGATGGGAATAACAACACTGTCAATCAGATAGTTCAGTGATGGAAATAACAATACTGTCCATCAGATAGATCAGGGCTGGGATTAACAATACTGTCAATCAGATAGATCAGTGATGGGAATAACAACACTGTCAATCAGATAGTTCAGTGATGGAAATAACAATACTGTCCATCAGATAGATCAGGGCTGGGATTAACAATACTGTCAATCAGATAGATCAGTGATGGGAATAACAACACTGTCAATCAGATAGTTCAGTGATGGAAATAACAATACTGTCCATCAGATAGATCAGGGCTGGGATTAACAATACTGTCAATCAGATAGATCAGTGATGGGAATAACAACACTGTCAATCAGATAGATCAGTGATGGGAATAACAACACTGTCAATCAGATAGATCAGTGATGGGAATAACAACACTGTCAATCAGATAGATCAGTGATGGGAATAACAACACTGTCAATCAAATACACCAGTGCTGGGATTAACAAAACTGTCAATCAGATAGATCAGTGATGGGAATAACAACACTGTCAATCAGATAGTTCAGTGATGGAAATAACAATACTGTCAATCAAATACACCAGTGCTGGGATTAACAAAACTGTCACTCAGATAGATCAGTGCTGGGAATAACAATACTGTCAATTAGATAGATCAGTGCTGGGACTAACAAAACTGTCACTCAGATAGATCAGTGATCGGAACAACAATACTGTCAATCAGATAGATCAGTGCTGGGAATAACAATACTGTCAATTTGATAGATCAGTGCTGGGACTAACAAAACTGTCACTCAGATAGATCCGTGATGGGAATAACAATACTGTCAATTAGATAGATCAGTGCTGGGAATAACAATACTGTCAATTAGATTGATCAGTGCTGGGAATAACAATACTGTCAATTAGATAGATCAGTGCTGGGAATAACAATACTGTCAATCAGATAGATCAGTGATGGGAACAACAATACTGTCAATTAGATAGATCAGTGCTGGGAATAACAATACTGTCAATCAGATAGATCAGTGATGGGAACAACAATACTGTCAATCAGATAGATCAGTGCTGGGAATAACAATACTGTCACTCAGATAGATCAGTGCTGGGACTAACAAAACTGTCAATCAGATAGATCAGTGATGGGAATAACAATACTGTCCATCAGATAGATCAGGGCTGGGATTAACAATACTGTCAATCAGATAGATCAGTGCTGGGAATAACAATACTGTCAATTAGATAGATCAGTGCTGGGACTAACAAAACTGTCACTCAGATAGATCAGTGATGGGAACAACAATATTGTCAATTAGATAGATCAGTGATGGGAATAACAATACTGTCAATTAGATAGATCAGGGCTGGGATTAACAATACTGTCAATCAGATAGATCAGTGCTGGGAATAACAACACTGTCAATTAGATAGATCAGTGATGGGAATAACAATACTGTCAATCAGATAGATCAGTGCTGGGAATAACAATACTGTCAATTAGATAGATCCGTGCTGGGACTAACAAAACTGTCACTCAGATAGATCAGTGATGGGAACAACAATACTGTCAATTAGATAGATCAGTGATGGGAATAACAATACTGTCAATTAGATAGATCAGGGCTGGGATTAACAATACTGTCAATCAGATAGATCAGTGCTGGGAATAACAATACTGTCAATTAGATAGATCAGTGCTGGGACTAACAAAACTGTCACTCAGATAGATCAGTGATGGGAACAACAATACTGTCAATCAGATAGATCAGTGCTGGGAATAACAATACTGTCAATTAGATAGATCAGTGCTGGGACTAACAAAACTGTCACTCAGATAGATCAGTGATGGGAACAACAATACTGTCAATTAGATAGATCAGTGATGGGAATAACAATACTGTCAATCAGATAGATCAGTGATGGGAATAACAATACTGTCAATTAGATACATCAGTGATGGGAATAACAATACTGTCAATCAGATCGATCAGTGATGGGAACAACAATACTGTCAATCAGATCGATCAGTGATGGGAACAACAATACTGTCAATTAGAGAGATCAGTGCTGGGAATAACAAGACTGTCATTCAGATTGATCAGTGATGGGAATAACAATACTGTTCATCAGATAGATCAGTGATGGGAATAACAATACTGTCAATTAGAGAGATCAGTGCTGGGAATAACAATACTGTCAATCAGATAGATCAGTGATGGGAACAACAATACTGTCAATCAGATAGATCAGTGATGGGAATAACAATACTGTCAATTAGAGAGATCAGTGCTGGGAATAACAATACTGTCAATCAGATTGATCAGTGATGGGAACAACAAAACCGTCAATCAGATAGATCAGTGCTGGGAATAACAATACTGTCAATTAGATAGATCAGTGATGGTAATAACAATACTGTCACTCAGATAGATCAGTGATGGGAATAACAATACTGTCAATCAGATAGATCAGTGATGGTAATAACAATACTGTCAGTCAGATAGATCAGTGATGGGAATAACAATACTGTCAATCAGATAGATCAATGATGGTAATAACAATAAGGTCACTCAGATAGATCAGTGCTGGGACTAACAAAACTGTCAATCAGATAGATCAGTGATGGGAACAACAATACTGTCAATCAGATAGATCAGTGCTGGGAATAACAATACTGTCAATTAGATAGATCAGTGCTGGGACTAACAAAACTGTCACTCAGATAGATCAGTGATGGGAACAACAATACTGTCAATTAGATAGATCAGTGATGGGAATAACAATACTGTCAATCAGATAGATCAGTGATGGGAATAACAATACTGTCAATTAGATACATCAGTGATGGGAATAACAATACTGTCAATCAGATCGATCAGTGATGGGAACAACAATACTGTCAATCAGATCGATCAGTGATGGGAACAACAATACTGTCAATTAGAGAGATCAGTGCTGGGAATAACAATACTGTTCATCAGATAGATCAGTGATGGGAATAACAATACTGTCAATTAGAGAGATCAGTGCTGGGAATAACAATACTGTCAATCAGATAGATCAGTGATGGGAACAACAATACTGTCAATCAGATAGATCAGTGATGGGAATAACAATACTGTCAATTAGAGAGATCAGTGCTGGGAATAACAATACTGTCAATCAGATTGATCAGTGATGGGAACAACAAAACCGTCAATCAGATAGATCAGTGCTGGGAATAACAATACTGTCAATTAGATAGATCAGTGATGGTAATAACAATACTGTCACTCAGATAGATCAGTGATGGGAATAACAATACTGTCAATCAGATAGATCAGTGATGGTAATAACAATACTGTCACTCAGATAGATCAGTGATGGGAATAACAATACTGTCAATCAGATAGATCAATGATGGTAATAACAATACTGTCACTCAGATAGATCAGTGCTGGGACTAACAAAACTGTCAATCAGATAGATCAGTGATGGGAATAACAACACTGTCAATCAGATAGTTCAGTGATGGAAATAACAATACTGTCCATCAGATAGATCAGGGCTGGGATTAACAATACAGTCAATCAGATAGATCAGTGATGGGAAGAACAACACTGTCAATCAGATAGATCAGTGATGGGAATAACAATACTGTCAATTAGATAGATCAGTGCTGGGACTAACAAAACTGTCACTCAGATAGATCAGTGATGTGAACAACAATACTGTCAATTAGATAGATCAGTGCTGGGAATAATAATACTGTCACTCAGATAGATCAGTGCTGGGACTAACAAAACTGTCAATCAGATAGATCAGTGATGGGAATAACAATACTGTCCATCAGATAGATCAAGGCCTGGATTAACAATACTGTCAATCAGATAGATCAGTGCTGGGAATAACAATACTGTCAATTAGATAGATCAGTGCTGGGACTAACAAAACTGTCACTCTGATAGATCAGTGATGGGAACAACAATACTGTCAATTAGATAGATCAGTGATGGGAATAACAATACTGTCAATCAGATAGATCAGTGCTGGGAACAACAATACTGTCAATTAGATAGATCAGTGATGGGAATAACAATACTGTCAATCAGATAGATCAGTGATGGGAATAACAATACTGTCAATCAGATAGATCAGTGCTGGAAACAACAATACTGTCAATTAGATAGATCAGTGATGGGAATAACAATACTGTCAATCAGATAGATCACGGCTGGGATTAACAACACAGTCAATCAGATAGATCCGTGCTGGGAATAACAATACTGTCAATCAAATAGATCAGTGCTGGGAATAACAATACTCTCAATTAGATAGATCAGTGCTGGGACTAACAAAACTGTCACTCAGATAGATCAGTGATGGGAACAACAATACTGTCAATTAGATAGATCAGTGATGGGAATAACAATACTGTCAATCAGATAGATCAGTGATGGGGATAACAATACTGTCAATCAGATCGATCAGTGATGGGAACAACAATACTGTCAATTAGATAGATCAGTGATGGGAATAACAATACTGTCAATCAGATCGATCAGTGATGGGAACAACAATACTGTCAATCAGATAGATCAGTGATGGGAATAACAATACTGTCAATCAGATCGATCAGTGATGGGAACAACAATACTGTCAATTAGATAGATCAGTGATGGGAAAAACAATACTGTCAATTAGATAGATCAGTGATGGGAATAACAATACTGTCAATCAGATCGATCAGTGATGGGAACAACAATACTGTCAATTAGATAGATCAGTGATGGGAATAACAATACTGTCAATCAGATCGATCAGTGATGGGAACAACAATACTGTCAATCAGATAGATCAGTGATGGGAATAACAATACTGTCAATCAGATCGATCAGTGATGGGAACAACAATACTGTCAATTAGATAGATCAGTGATGGGAACAACAATACTGTCAATTAGATAGATCAGTGATGGGAATAACAATACTGTCAATCAGATCGATCAGTGATGGGAACAACAATACTGTCAATCAGATAGATCAGTGATGGGAATAACAATACTGTCAATCAGATCGATCAGTGATGGGAACAACAATACTGTCAATTAGATAGATCAGTGATGGGAATAACAATACTGTCAATCAGATAGATCAGTGATGGGAAAAACAATACTGTCAATTAGAGAGATCAGTGCTGGGAATAACAATACTGTCAATTAGAAAGATCAGTGATGGGAATAACAATACTGTCAATCAGATAGATCAGTGATGGGAACAACAATACTGTCAATTAGATAGATCAGTGATGGGAATAACAACACAGTCAATCAGATAGATCCGTGCTGGGAATAACAATACTGTCAATTACATAGATCAGTGCTGGGAATAACAATACTCTCAATTAGATAGATCAGTGCTGGGACTAACAAAACTGTCACTCAGATAGATCAGTGATGGGAACAACAATACTGTCAATTAGATAGATCAGTGATGGGAATAACAATACTGTCAATCAGATAGATCAGTGCTGGGAACAACAATACTGTCAATTAGATAGATCAGTGATGGGAATAACAATACTGTCAATCAGATAGATCAGTGATGGGAATAACAATACTGTCAATCAGATAGATCAGTGCTGGGAACAACAATACTGTCAATTAGATAGATCAGTGATGGGAATAACAATACTGTCAATCAGATAGATCACGGCTGGGATTAACAACACAGTCAATCAGATAGATCCGTGCTGGGAATAACAATACTGTCAATTACATAGATCAGTGCTGGGAATAACAATACTCTCAATTAGATAGATCAGTGCTGGGACTAACAAAACTGTCACTCAGATAGATCAGTGATGGGAACAACAATACTGTCAATTAGATAGATCAGTGATGGGAATAACAATACTGTCAATCAGATAGATCAGTGATGGGGATAACAATACTGTCAATCAGATCGATCAGTGATGGGAACAACAATACTGTCAATTAGATAGATCAGTGATGGGAATAACAATACTGTCAATCAGATCGATCAGTGATGGGAACAACAATACTGTCAATCAGATAGATCAGTGATGGGAATAACAATACTGTCAATCAGATCGATCAGTGATGGGAACAACAATACTGTCAATTAGATAGATCAGTGATGGGAATAACAATACTGTCAATTAGAGAGATCAGTGCTGGGAATAACAATACTGTCAATTAGAAAGATCAGTGATGGGAATAACAATACTGTCAATCAGATCGATCATTGATGGGAACAACAATACTGTCAATCAGATAGATCAGTGATGGGAATAACAATACTGTCAATCAGATCGATCAGTGATGGGAACAACAATACTGTCAATTAGATAGATCAGTGATGGGAATAACAATACTGTCAATTAGAGAGATCAGTGCTGGGAATAACAATACTGTCAATTAGAAAGATCAGTGATGGGAATAACAATACTGTCAATCAGATAGATCAGTGATGGGAACAACAATACTGTCAATTAGATAGATCAGTGATGGGAATAACAATACTGTCAATCAGATAGATCAGTGATGGGAATAACAATACTGTTAATCAGATAGATCAGTGATGGGAATGACAATACTGTCAATTCGAGAGATCAGTGCTGGGAATAACAATACTGTTAATCAGATAGATCAGTGATGGGAATAACAATATTGTCAATCAGATAGATCAGTGATGGGAATAACAATACTGTCAATTAGATAGATCAGTGCTGGGAATAACAATACTGTCAATTAGATAGATCAGTGATGGGAACAACAATACTGTCAATCAGATAGATCAATGCTGGGAATAACAATACTGTCACTCAGATAGATCAGTGCTGGGACCAACAAAACTGTCAATCAGATAGATCAGTGATGGGAATAACAATACTGTCCATCAGAGAGATCAGGGCTGGGATTAACAATAATGTCAATCAGATAGATCAGTGCTGGGAATAACAATACTGTCAATTAGATAGATCAGTGCTGGGACTAACAAAACTGTCACTCAGATAGATCAGTGATGGGAACAACAATACTGTCAATTAGATAGATCAGTGATGGGAATAACAATACTGTCAATTAGATAGATCAGTGCTGGGACTAACAAAACTGTCACTCAGATAGATCAGTGATGGGAACAACAATACTGTCAATTAGATAGATCAGTGATGGGAATAACAATACTGTCAATTAGATAGATCAGTGATGGGAATAACAATACTGTCAATTAGATAGATCAGTGTTGGGAATAACAATACTGTCCTTCAGAGAGATCAGGGCTGGGATTAACAATACTGTCAATCAGATAGATCAGGGCTGGGAACAACAATACTGTCAATCAGATCGATCAGTGATGGGATCAACAATACTGTCAATCAGATAGATCAGTGATGGGAATAACAATACTGTCAATTAGAGAGATCAGTGATGGGAATAACAATACTGTCCATTAGAGAGATCAGTGCTGGGAATAACAATACTGTCAATTAGAGAGATCAGTGATGGGAATAACAATACTGTCAATCAGATAGATCAGTGATGGGAACAACAATACTTTCAATTAGATAGATCAGTGATGGGAATAACAATACTGTCCATTAGAGAGATCAGTGCTGGGAATAACAATACTGTCAATTAGAAAGATCAGTGATGGGAATAACAATACTGTCAATCAGATCGATCAGTGATGGGAACAACAATACTGTCAATCAGATAGATCAGTGATGGGAATAACAATACTGTCAATCAGATCGATCAGTGATGGGAACAACAATACTGTCAATTAGATAGATCAGTGATGGGAATAACAATACTGTCAATTAGAGAGATCAGTGCTGGGAATAACAATACTGTCAATTAGAAAGATCAGTGATGGGAATAACAATACTGTCAATCAGATAGATCAGTGATGGGAACAACAATACTGTCAATTAGATAGATCAGTGATGGGAATAACAATACTGTCAATCAGATAGATCAGTGATGGGAATAACAATACTGTTAATCAGATAGATCAGTGATGGGAATGACAATACTGTCAATTCGAGAGATCAGTGCTGGGAATAACAATACTGTTAATCAGATAGATCAGTGATGGGAATAACAATATTGTCAATCAGATAGATCAGTGATGGGAATAACAATACTGTCAATTAGATAGATCAGTGCTGGGAATAACAATACTGTCAATTAGATAGATCAGTGATGGGAACAACAATACTGTCAATCAGATAGATCAATGCTGGGAATAACAATACTGTCACTCAGATAGATCAGTGCTGGGACCAACAAAACTGTCAATCAGATAGATCAGTGATGGGAATAACAATACTGTCCATCAGAGAGATCAGGGCTGGGATTAACAATAATGTCAATCAGATAGATCAGTGCTGGGAATAACAATACTGTCAATTAGATAGATCAGTGCTGGGACTAACAAAACTGTCACTCAGATAGATCAGTGATGGGAACAACAATACTGTCAATTAGATAGATCAGTGATGGGAATAACAATACTGTCAATTAGATAGATCAGTGCTGGGACTAACAAAACTGTCACTCAGATAGATCAGTGATGGGAACAACAATACTGTCAATTAGATAGATCAGTGATGGGAATAACAATACTGTCAATTAGATAGATCAGTGATGGGAATAACAATACTGTCAATTAGATAGATCAGTGTTGGGAATAACAATACTGTCCTTCAGAGAGATCAGGGCTGGGATTAACAATACTGTCAATCAGATAGATCAGGGCTGGGAACAACAATACTGTCAATCAGATCGATCAGTGATGGGATCAACAATACTGTCAATCAGATAGATCAGTGATGGGAATAACAATACTGTCAATTAGAGAGATCAGTGATGGGAATAACAATACTGTCCATTAGAGAGATCAGTGCTGGGAATAACAATACTGTCAATTAGAGAGATCAGTGATGGGAATAACAATACTGTCAATCAGATAGATCAGTGATGGGAACAACAATACTTTCAATTAGATAGATCAGTGATGGGAATAACAATACTGTCAATCAGATAGATCAGTGATGGGAATAACAATACTGTTAATCAGATAGATCAGTGATGGGAATAACAATACTGTCAATCAGATCGATCAGTGATGGGATCAACAATACTGTCAATCACATAGATCAGTGATGGGAATAACAATACTGTCAATTAGAGAGATCAGTGATGGGAATAACAATACTGTCCATTAGAGAGATCAGTGCTGGGAATAGCAATACTGTCAATTAGAGAGATCAGTGATGGGAATAACAATACTGTCAATCAGATAGATCAGTGATGGGAACAACAATACTTTCAATTAGATAGATCAGTGATGGGAATAACAATACTGTCCATTAGAGAGATCAGTGCTGGGAATAACAATACTGTCAATTAGAGAGATCAGTGATGGGAATAACAATACTGTCAATCAGATAGATCAGTGATGGGAACAACAATACTTTCAATTAGATAGATCAGTGATGGGAATAACAATACTGTCAATCAGATAGATCAGTGATGGGAATAACAATACTGTTAATCAGATAGATCAGTGATGGGAATAACAATACTGTCAATCAGATCGATCAGTGATGGGATCAACAATACTGTCAATCACATAGATCAGTGATGGGAATAACAATACTGTCAATTAGAGAGATCAGTGATGGGAATAACAATACTGTCCATTAGAGAGATCAATGCTGGGAATAGCAATACTGTCAATTAGAGAGATCAGTGATGGGAATAACAATACTGTCAATCAGATAGATCAGTGATGGGAACAACAATACTTTCAATTAGATAGATCAGTGATGGGAATAACAATACTGTCAATCAGATAGATCAGGGCTGGGATTAACAATACTGTCAATCAGATAGATCAGTGATGGGAATAACAACACTGTCAATCAGATAGTTCAGTGATGGAAATAACAATACTGTCCATCAGATAGATCAGGGCTGGGATTAACAATACTGTCAATCAGATAGATCAGTGATGGGAATAACAACACTGTCAATCAGATAGTTCAGTGATGGAAATAACAATACTGTCCATCAGATAGATCAGGGCTGGGATTAACAATACTGTCAATCAGATAGATCAGTGATGGGAATAACAACACTGTTAATCAGATAGATCAGTGATGGGAATAACAACACTGTCAATCAGATAGTTCAGTGATGGAAATAACAATACTGTCAATCAGATAGATCAGTGATGGGAATAACAACACTGTCAATCAGATAGTTCAGTGATGGAAATAACAATATTGTCAATCAAATACACCAGTGCTGGGATTAACAAAACTGTCACTCAGATAGATCAGTGCTGGGAATAACAATACTGTCAATTACATAGATCAGTGCTGGGACTAACAAAACTGTCACTCAGATAGATCAGTGATGGGAACAACAATACTGTCAATCAGATAGATCAGTGCTGGGAATAACAACACTGTCAATCAGTTAGTTCAGTGATGGAAATAACAATATTGTCAATCAAATAAACCAGTGCTGGGATTAACAAAACTGTCACTCAGATAGATCAGTGCTGGGAATAACAATACTGTCAATTAGATAGATCAGTGCTGGGACTAACAAAACTGTCACTCAGATAGATCAGTGATGGGAACAACAATACTGTCAATCAGATAGATCAGTGCTGGGAATAACAATACTGTCAATTTGATAGATCAGTGCTGGGACTAACAAAACTGTCACTCAGATAGATCAGTGATGGGAATAACAATACTGTCAATTAGATAGATCAGTGCTGGGAATAACAATACTGTCAATTAGATTGATCAGTGCTGGGAATAACAATACTGTCAATTAGATAGATCAGTGCTGGGAATAACAATACTGTCAATCAGATAGATCAGTGATGGGAACAACAATACTGTCAATTAGATAGATCAGTGCTGGGAATAACAATACTGTCAATCAGATAGATCAGTGATGGGAACAACAATACTGTCAATCAGATAGATCAGTGCTGGGAATAACAGTACTGTCACTCAGATAGATCAGTGCTGGGACTAACAAAACTGTCCATCAGATAGATCAGTGATGGGAATAACAATACTGTCCATCAGATAGATCAGGGCTGGGATTAACAATACTGTCAATCAGATAGATCAGTGCTGGGAATAACAATACTGTCAATTAGATAGATCAGTGCTGGGACTAACAAAACTGTCACTCAGATAGATCAGTGATGGGAACAACAATACTGTCAATTAGATAGATCAGTGATGGGAATAACAATACTGTCAATTAGATAGATCAGGGCTGGGATTAACAATACTGTCAATCAGATAGATCAGTGCTGGGAATAACAATACTGTCAATTAGATAGATCAGTGATGGGAATAACAATACTGTCAATCAGATAGATCAGTGCTGGGAATAACAATACTGTCAATTAGATAGATCAGTGCTGGGACTAACAAAACTGTCACTCAGATAGATCAGTGATGGGAACAACAATACTGTCAATTAGATAGATCAGTGATGGGAATAACAATACTGTCAATTAGATAGATCAGGGCTGGGATTAACAATACTGTCAATCAGATAGATCAGTGCTGGGAATAACAATACTGTCAATTAGATAGATCAGTGCTGGGACTAACAAAACTGTCACTCAGATAGATCAGTGATGGGAACAACAAGACTATCAATCAGATAGATCAGTGCTGGGAATAACAATACTGTCAATTAGATAGATCAGTGCTGGGACTAACAAAACTGTCACTCAGATAGATCAGTGATGGGAACAACAATACTGTCAATTAGATAGATCAGTGATGGGAATAACAATACTGTCAATCAGATAGATCAGTGATGGGAACAACAATACTGTCAATTAGATAGATCAGTGATGGGAATAACAATACTGTCAATCAGATCGATCAGTGATGGGAACAACAATACTGTCAATTAGAGAGATCAGTGCTGGGAATAACAAGACTGTCATTCAGATTGATCAGTGATGGGAATAACAATACTGTTCATCAGATAGATCAGTGATGGGAATAACAATACTGTCAATTAGAGAGATCAGTGCTGGGAATAACAATACTGTCAATCAGATAGATCAGTGATGGGAACAACAATACTGTCAATCAGATAGATCAGTGATGGGAATAACAATACTGTCAATTAGAGAGATCAGTGCTGGGAATAACAATACTGTCAATCAGATTGATCAGTGATGGGAACAACAAAACCGTCAATCAGATAGATCAGTGCTGGGAATAACAATACTGTCAATCAGATTGATCAGTGATGGGAACAACAAAACCGTCAATCAGATAGATCAGTGATGGTAATAACAATACTGTCACTCAGATAGATCAGTGATGGGAATAACAATACTGTCAATCAGATAGATCAGTGATGGTAATAACAAAACTGTCACTCAGATAGATCAGTGATGGGAATAACAATACTGTCAATCAGGTAGATCAATGATGGTAATAACAATACTGTCACTCAGATAGATCAGTGCTGGGACTAACAAAACTGTCAATCATATAGATCAGTGATGGGAATAACAACACTGTCAATCAGATAGTTCAGTGATGGAAATAACAATACTGTCCATCAGATAGATCAGGGCTGGGATTAACAATACAGTCAATCAGATAGATCAGTGATGGGAATAACAACACTGTCAATCAGATAGTTCAGTGATGGAAATAACAATACTGTCCATCAGATAGATCAGTGCTGGGATTAACTATACTGTCAATCAAATACACCAGTGCTGGGATTAACAAAACTGTCACTCAGATAGATCAGTGATGGGAACAACAACACTGTCAATCAGATAGATCAGTGATGGGAATAACAATACTGTCAATTAGATAGATCAGTGCTGGGACTAACAAAACTGTCACTCAGATAGATCAGTGATGGGAACAACAATACGGTCAATCAGATAGATCAGTGCTGGGAATAACAACACTGTCAATCAGATAGTTCAGTGATGGAAATAACAATATTGTCAATCAAATACACCAGTGCTGGGATTAACAAAACTGTCACTCAGATAGATCAGTGCTGGGAATAACAATACTGTCAATTAGATAGATCAGTGCTGGGACTAACAAAACTGTCACTCAGATAGATCAGTGATGGGAACAACAATACTGTCAATCAGATAGATCAGTGCTGGGAATAACAACACTGTCAATCAGATAGTTCAGTGATGGAAATAACAATATTGTCAATCAAATACACCAGTGCTGGGATTAACAAAACTGTCACTCAGATAGATCAGTGATGGGAACAACAATACTGTCAATTAGATAGATCAGTGATGGGAATAACAATACTGTCAATTAGATAGATCAGGGCTGGGATTAACAATACTGTCAATCAGATAGATCAGTGCTGGGAATAACAATACTGTCAATTAGATAGATCAGTGCTGGGACTAACAAAACTGTCACTCAGATAGATCAGTGATGGGAACAACAAGACTATCAATCAGATAGATCAGTGCTGGGAATAACAATACTGTCAATTAGA
The DNA here is from genome assembly GCF_036365525.1 of Heterodontus francisci. Lineage (NCBI taxonomy): Eukaryota > Metazoa > Chordata > Chondrichthyes > Heterodontiformes > Heterodontidae > Heterodontus > Heterodontus francisci. The sequence continues at coordinate 23,843,859 of NC_090381.1, forward strand.
TAGATCAGTGCTGGGACTAACAAAACTGTCACTCAGATAGATCAGTGATGGGAACAACAATACTGTCAATTAGATAGATCAGTGATGGGAATAACAATACTGTCAATCAGATAGATCAGTGATGGGAACAACAATACTGTCAATTAGATAGATCAGTGATGGGAATAACAATACTGTCAATCAGATCGATCAGTGATGGGAACAACAATACTGTCAATCAGATCGATCAGTGATGGGAACAACAATACTGTCAATTAGAGAGATCAGTGCTGGGAATAACAAGACTGTCATTCAGATTGATCAGTGATGGGAATAACAATACTGTTCATCAGATAGATCAGTGATGGGAATAACAATACTGTCAATTAGAGAGATCAGTGCTGGGAATAACAATACTGTCAATCAGATAGATCAGTGATGGGAACAACAATACTGTCAATCAGATAGATCAGTGATGGGAATAACAATACTGTCAATTAGAGAGATCAGTGCTGGGAATAACAATACTGTCAATCAGATTGATCAGTGATGGGAACAACAAAACCGTCAATCAGATAGATCAGTGCTGGGAATAACAATACTGTCAATCAGATTGATCAGTGATGGGAACAACAAAACCGTCAATCAGATAGATCAGTGATGGTAATAACAATACTGTCACTCAGATAGATCAGTGATGGGAATAACAATACTGTCAATCAGATAGATCAGTGATGGTAATAACAATACTGTCACTCAGATAGATCAGTGATGGGAATAACAATACTGTCAATCAGGTAGATCAATGATGGTAATAACAATACTGTCACTCAGATAGATCAGTGCTGGGACTAACAAAACTGTCAATCATATAGATCAGTGATGGGAATAACAACACTGTCAATCAGATAGTTCAGTGATGGAAATAACAATACTGTCCATCAGATAGATCAGGGCTGGGATTAACAATACAGTCAATCAGATAGATCAGTGATGGGAATAACAACACTGTCAATCAGATAGTTCAGTGATGGAAATAACAATACTGTCCATCAGATAGATCAGTGCTGGGATTAACTATACTGTCAATCAAATACACCAGTGCTGGGATTAACAAAACTGTCACTCAGATAGATCAGTGATGGGAACAACAACACTGTCAATCAGATAGATCAGTGATGGGAATAACAATACTGTCAATTAGATAGATCAGTGCTGGGACTAACAAAACTGTCACTCAGATAGATCAGTGATGGGAACAACAATACTGTCAATCAGATAGATCAGTGCTGGGAATAACAACACTGTCAATCAGATAGTTCAGTGATGGAAATAACAATATTGTCAATCAAATACACCAGTGCTGGGATTAACAAAACTGTCACTCAGATAGATCAGTGCTGGGAATAACAATACTGTCAATTAGATAGATCAGTGCTGGGACTAACAAAACTGTCACTCAGATAGATCAGTGATGGGAACAACAATACTGTCAATCAGATAGATCAGTGCTGGGAATAACAATACTGTCAATTTGATAGATCAGTGCTGGGAATAACAAAACTGTCACTCAGATAGATCAGTGATGGGAATAACAATACTGTCAATTAGATAGATCAGTGCTGGGAATAACAATACTGTCAATTAGATTGATCAGTGCTGGGAATAACAATACTGTCCATCAGATAGATCAGTGATGGGAATAACAATACTGTCCATCAGATAGATCAGGGCTGGGATTAACAATACTGTCAATCAGATAGATCAGTGCTGGGAATAACAATACTGTCAATTAGATAGATCAGTGCTGGGACTAACAAAACTGTCACTCAGATAGATCAGTGATGGGAACAACAATACTGTCAATTAGATAGATCAGTGATGGGAATAACAATACTGTCAATTAGATAGATCAGGGCTGGGATTAACAATACTGTCAATCAGATAGATCAGTGCTGGGAATAACAATACTGTCAATTAGATAGATCAGTGATGGGAATAACAATACTGTCAATCAGATAGATCAGTGCTGGGAATAACAATACTGTCAATTAGATAGATCAGTGCTGGGACTAACAAAACTGTCACTCAGATAGATCAGTGATGGGAACAACAATACTGTCAATTAGATAGATCAGTGATGGGAATAACAATACTGTCAATTAGATAGATCAGGGCTGGGATTAACAATACTGTCAATCAGATAGATCAGTGCTGGGAATAACAATACTGTCAATTAGATAGATCAGTGCTGGGACTAACAAAACTGTCACTCAGATAGATCAGTGATGGGAACAACAAGACTATCAATCAGATAGATCAGTGCTGGGAATAACAATACTGTCAATTAGATAGATCAGTGCTGGGACTAACAAAACTGTCACTCAGATAGATCAGTGATGGGAACAACAATACTGTCAATTAGATAGATCAGTGATGGGAATAACAATACTGTCAATCAGATAGATCAGTGATGGGAACAACAATACTGTCAATTAGATAGATCAGTGATGGGAATAACAATACTGTCAATCAGATCGATCAGTGATGGGAACAACAATACTGTCAATCAGATCGATCAGTGATGGGAACAACAATACTGTCAATTAGAGAGATCAGTGCTGGGAATAACAAGACTGTCATTCAGATTGATCAGTGATGGGAATAACAATACTGTTCATCAGATAGATCAGTGATGGGAATAACAATACTGTCAATTAGAGAGATCAGTGCTGGGAATAACAATACTGTCAATCAGATAGATCAGTGATGGGAACAACAATACTGTCAATCAGATAGATCAGTGATGGGAATAACAATACTGTCAATTAGAGAGGTCAGTGCTGGGAATAACAATACTGTCAATCAGATTGATCAGTGATGGGAACAACAAAACCGTCAATCAGATAGATCAGTGCTGGGAATAACAATACTGTCAATCAGATTGATCAGTGATGGGAACAACAAAACCGTCAATCAGATAGATCAGTGATGGTAATAACAATACTGTCACTCAGATAGATCAGTGATGGGAATAACAATACTGTCAATCAGATAGATCAGTGATGGTAATAACAATACTGTCACTCAGATAGATCAGTGATGGGAATAACAATACTGTCAATCAGGTAGATCAATGATGGTAATAACAATACTGTCACTCAGATAGATCAGTGCTGGGACTAACAAAACTGTCAATCATATAGATCAGTGATGGGAATAACAACACTGTCAATCAGATAGTTCAGTGATGGAAATAACAATACTGTCCATCAGATAGATCAGGGCTGGGATTAACAATACAGTCAATCAGATAGATCAGTGATGGGAATAACAACACTGTCAATCAGATAGTTCAGTGATGGAAATAACAATACTGTCCATCAGATAGATCAGTGCTGGGATTAACTATACTGTCAATCAAATACACCAGTGCTGGGATTAACAAAACTGTCACTCAGATAGATCAGTGATGGGAACAACAACACTGTCAATCAGATAGATCAGTGATGGGAATAACAATACTGTCAATTAGATAGATCAGTGCAGGGACTAACAAAACTGTCACTCAGATAGATCAGTGATGGGAACAACAATACTGTCAATTAGATAGATCAGTGCTGGGAATAACAATACTGTCAATCAGATAGATCAGTGCTGGGAATAATAATACTGTCACTCAGATAGATCAGTGCTGGGACTAACAAAACTGTCAATCAGATAGATCAGTGATGGGAATAACAATACTGTCCATCAGATAGATCAGGGCTGGGATTAACAATACTGTCAATCAGATAGATCAGTGCTGGGAATAACAATACTGTCAATTAGATAGATCAGTGCTGGGACTAACAAAACTGTCACTCTGATAGATCAGTGATGGGAACAACAATACTGTCAATTAGATAGATCAGTGATGGGAATAACAATACTGTCAATCAGATAGATCAGTGCTGGGAACAACAATACTGTCAATTAGATAGATCAGTGATGGGAATAACAATACTGTCAATCAGATAGATCAGTGATGGGAATAACAATACTGTCAATCAGATAGATCAGTGCTGGGAACAACAATACTGTCAATTAGATAGATCAGTGATGGGAATAACAATACTGTCAATCAGATAGATCACGGCTGGGATTAACAACACAGTCAATCAGATAGATCCGTGCTGGGAATAACAATACTGTCAATTACATAGATCAGTGCTGGGAATAACAATACTCTCAATTAGATAGATCAGTGCTGGGACTAACAAAACTGTCACTCAGATAGATCAGTGATGGGAACAACAATACTGTCAATTAGATAGATCAGTGATGGGAATAACAATACTGTCAATCAGATAGATCAGTGATGGGAATAACAATACTGTCAATCAGATCGATCAGTGATGGGAACAACAATACTGTCAATTAGATAGATCAGTGATGGGAATAACAATACTGTCAATCAGATCGATCAGTGATGGGAACAACAATACTGTCAATCAGATAGATCAGTGATGGGAATAACAATACTGTCAATCAGATCGATCAGTGATGGGAACAACAATACTGTCAATTAGATAGATCAGTGATGGGAATAACAATACTGTCAATTAGAGAGATCAGTGCTGGGAATAACAATACTGTCAATTAGAAAGATCAGTGATGGGAATAACAATACTGTCAATCAGATAGATCAGTGATGGGAACAACAATACTGTCAATTAGATAGATCAGTGATGGGAAAAACAACACAGTCAATCAGATAGATCCGTGCTGGGAATAACAATCCTGTCAATTACATAGATCAGTGCTGGGAATAACAATACTCTCAATGAGATAGATCAGTGCTGGGACTAACAAAACTGTCACTCAGATAGATCAGTGATGGGAACAACAATACTGTCAATTAGATAGATCAGTGATGGGAATAACAATACTGTCAATCAGATAGATCAGTGATGGGAATAACAATACTGTCAATCAGATCGATCAGTGATGGGAACAACAATACTGTCAATTAGATAGATCAGTGATGGGAATAACAATACTGTCAATCAGATCGATCAGTGATGGGAACAACAATACTGTCAATCAGATAGATCAGTGATGGGAATAACAATACTGTCAATCAGATCGATCAGTGATGGGAACAACAATACTGTCAATTAGATAGATCAGTGATGGGAATAACAATACTGTCAATTAGAGAGATCAGTGCTGGGAATAACAATACTGTCAATTAGAAAGATCAGTGATGGGAATAACAATACTGTCAATCAGATAGATCAGTGATGGGAACAACAATACTGTCAATTAGATAGATCAGTGATGGGAATAACAATACTGTCAATCAGATAGATCAGTGATGGGAATAACAATACTGTTAATCAGATAGATCAGTGATGGGAATGACAATACTGTCAATTAGAGAGATCAGTGCTGGGAATAACAATACTGTTAATCAGATAGATCAGTGATGGGAATAACAATATTGTCAATCAGATAGATCAGTGATGGGAATAACAATACTGTCAATTAGAGAGATCAGTGCTGGGAATAACAATACTGTCAATCAGATTGATCAGTGATTGGAACAACAAAACCGTCAATCAGATAGATCAGTGCTGGGAATAACAATACTGTCAATTAGATAGATCAGTGCTGGGAATAACAATCCTGTCAATCAGATAGATCAGTGCTGGGACTAACAAAACTGTCAAACAGATAGATCAGTGATGGGAACAACAATACTGTCAATTAGATAGATCAGTGATGGGAACAACAATACTGTCAATTTGATAGATCAGTGCGGGGAATAACAATACTGTCAATTAGATAGATCAGTGATGGGAACAACAATACAGTCAATTAGATAGATCAGTGCTGGGAATAACAATACTGTCAATTAGAAAGATCAGTGCTGGGAATAACAATACTGTCAATGAGATAGATCAGTGCTGGGAATAACAATACTGTCAATTAGATAGATCAGTGATGGGAAGAACAATACTGTCAATCAGATAGATCAGTGCTGGGAATAACAATACTGTCTATCAGATAGATCAGTGCTGGGAATAACAATACTGTCTATCAGATAGATCAGTGATGGGAATAACAATACTGTCTATCAGATAGATCAGTGCTGGGAATAACAATACTGTCAATGAGATAGATCAGAGCTGGGAATAACAATACTGTCTATCAGATAGATCAGTGCTGGGAATATCAATACTGTCAATGAGATAGATCAGAGCTGGGAATAACAATACTGTCATTCAGATAGATCAGTGATGGGAACAACAATACTGTCAATTAGATAGATCAGTGATGGGAACAACAATACTGTCAATTAGATAGATCAGTGCTGGGAATAACAATATTGTCAATCAGATAGATCAGTGATGGGAATAACAATACTGTCAATTAGATAGATCAGTGATGAGAATAACAATATTGTCAATTAGATAGATCAGTGCTGGGAATAACAATACTGTCAATTAGATAGATCAGTGCTGGGAATAACAATACTGTCAATTAGATAGGTCAGTGCTGGGAATAACAATACTGTCAATTAGATAGATCAGTGCTGGGAATAACAATACTGTCAATTAGATAGATCAGTGCTGGGAATAACAATACTGTCAATCAGATAGATCAGTGCTGGGACTAACAAAACTGTCACTCAGATAGATCAGTGATGGGAACAACAATACTGTCAATCAGATAGATCAGTGATGGGAACAACAATACTGTCAATTAGATAGATCAGTGCTGGGAATAACAATACTGTCAATTAGATAGATCAGTGCTGGGAATAACAATATTGTCAATCAGATAGATCAGTGCTGGGACTAACAAAACTGTCATTCAGATAGATCAATGATGGGAACAACAATACTGTCAATTAGATAGATCAGTGCTGGGAATAACAATACTGTCAATTAGATAGATCAGTACTGGGAATAACAATACTGTCAATTAGATAGATCAGTGCTGGGAATAACAATACTGTCAATTAGATAGATCAGTGCTGGGAATAACAATACTTTCAATTAGATAGATCAGTGCTGGGAATAACAATACTGTCAATTAGATAGATCAGTGCTGGGAATAACAATACTGTCAATCAGATTGATCAGTGATGGGAACAACAAAACCGTCAATCAGATAGATCAGTGCTGGGAATAACAATACTGTCAATTAGATAGATCAGTGATGGTAATAACAATACTGTCACTCAGATAGATCAGTGATGGGAATAACAATACTGTCAATCAGATAGATCAGTGATGGTAATAACAATACTGTCACTTAGATAGATCAGTGATGGGAATAACAATACTGTCAATCAGATAGATCAATGATGGTAATAACAATACTGTCACTCAGATAGATCAGTGCTGGGACTAACAAAACTGTCAATCAGATAGATCAGTGATGGGAATAACAACGCTGTCAATCAGATAGTTCAGTGATGGAAATAACAATACTGTCCATCAGATAGATCAGGGCTGGGATTAACAATACAGTCAATCAGATAGATCAGTGATGGGAATAACAATACTGTCAATTTGATAGATCAGTGCTGGGACTAATAAAACTGTCACTCAGATAGATCAGTGATGGGAATAACAATACTGTCAATTAGATAGATCAGTGCTGGGAATAACAATACTGTCAATTAGATAGATCAGTGCTGGGAATAACAATACTGTCAATTAGATAGATCAGTGCTGGGAATAACAATACTGTCAATCAGATAGATCAGTGATGGGAACAACAATACTGTCAATTAGATAGATCAGTGCTGGGAATAACAATACTGTCAATCAGATAGATCAGTGATGGGAACAACAAAACTGTCAATCAGATAGATCAGTGATGGGAATAACAATACTGTCCATCAGATAGATCAGGGCTGGGATTAACAATACTGTCAATCAGATAGATCAGTGCTGGGAATAACAATACTGTCAATTAGATAGATCAGTGCTGGGACTAACAAAACTGTCACTCAGATAGATCAGTGATGGGAACAACAATACTGTCAATTAGATAGATCAGTGATGGGAATAACAATACTGTCAATTAGATAGATCAGGGCTGGGATTAACAATACTGTCAATCAGATAGATCAGTGCTGGGAATAACAATACTGTCAATTAGATAGATCAGTGATGGGAATAACAATACTGTCAATCAGATAGATCAGTGCTGGGAATAACAATACTGTCAATTAGATAGATCCGTGCTGGGACTAACAAAACTGTCACTCAGATAGATCAGTGATGGGAACAACAATACTGTCAATTAGATAGATCAGTGATGGGAATAACAATACTGTCAATTAGATAGATCAGGGCTGGGATTAACAATACTGTCAATCAGATAGATCAGTGCTGGGAATAACAATACTGTCAATTAGATAGATCAGTGCTGGGACTAACAAAACTGTCACTCAGCTAGATCAGTGATGGGAACAACAAGACTATCAATCAGATAGATCAGTGCTGGGAATAACAATACTGTCAATTAGATAGATCAGTGCTGGGACTAACAAAACTGTCACTCAGATAGATCAGTGATGGGAACAACAATACTGTCAATTAGATAGATCAGTGATGGGAATAACAATACTGTCAATCAGATAGATCAGTGATGGGAACAACAATACTGTCAATTAGATAGATCAGTGATGGGAATAACAATACTGTCAATCAGATCGATCAGTGATGGGAACAACAATACTGTCAATCAGATCGATCAGTGATGGGAACAACAATACTGTCAATTAGAGAGATCGGTGCTGGGAATAACAAGACTGTCATTCAGATTGATCAGTGATGGGAATAACAATACTGTTCATCAGATAGATCAGTGATGGGAATAACAATACTGTCAATTAGAGAGATCAGTGCTGGGAATAACAATACTGTCAATCAGATAGATCAGTGATGGGAACAACAATACTGTCAATCAGATAGATCAGTGATGGGAATAACAATACTGTCAATTAGAGAGATCAGTGCTGGGAATAACAATACTGTCAATCAGATTGATCAGTGATGGGAACAACAAAACCGTCAATCAGATAGATCAGTGCTGGGAATAACAATACTGTCAATTAGATAGATCAGTGATGGTAATAACAATACTGTCACTCAGATAGATCAGTGATGGGAATAACAATACTGTCAATCAGATAGATCAGTGATGGTAATAACAATACTGTCACTCAGATAGATCAGTGATGGGAATAACAATACTGTCAATCAGATAGATCAATGATGGTAATAACAATACTGTCACTCAGATAGATCAGTGATGGTAATAACAATACTGTCACTCAGATAGATCAGTGATGGGACTAACAAAACTGTCAATCAGATAGATCAGTGATGGGAATAACAACACTGTCAATCAGATAGTTCAGTGATGGAAATAACAATACTGCCCATCAGATAGATCAGGGCTGGGATTAACAATACAGTCAATCAGATAGATCAGTGATGGGAATAACAATACTGTCACTCAGATAGATCAGTGATGGGACTAACAAAACTGTCAATCAGATAGATCAGTGATGGGAATAACAACACTGTCAATCAGATAGTTCAGTGATGGAAATAACAATACTGTCCATCAGATAGATCAGGGCTGGGATTAAGAATACAGTCAATCAGATAGATCAGTGATGGGAATAACAACACTGTCAATCAGATAGTTCAGAGATGGAAATAACAATACTGTCCATCAGATAGATCAGTGCTGGGATTAACTATACTGTCAATCAAATACACCAGTGCTGGGATTAACAAAACTGTCACTCAGATAGATCAGTGATGGGAACAACAACACTGTCAATCAGATAGATCAGTGATGGGAATAACAATACTGTCAATTAGATAGATCAGTGCTGGGACTAACAAAACTGTCACTCAGATAGATCAGTGATGGGAACAACAATACTGTCAATTAGATAGATCAGTGCTGGGAATAACAATACTGTCAATCAGATAGATCAGTGCTGGGAATAATAATACTGTCACTCAGATAGATCAGTGCTGGGACTAACAAAACTGTCAATCAGATAGATCAGTGATGGGAATAACAATACTGTCCATCAGATAGATCAGGGCTGGGATTAACAATACTGTCAATCAGATAGATCAGTGCTGGGAATAACAATACTGTCAATTAGATAGATCAGTGCTGGGACTAACAAAACTGTCACTCTGATAGATCAGTGATGGGAACAACAATACTGTCAATTAGATAGATCAGTGATGGGAATAACAATACTGTCAATCAGATAGATCAGTGCTGGGAACAACAATACTGTCAATTAGATAGATCAGTGATGGGAATAACAATACTGTCAATCAGATAGATCAGTGATGGGAATAACAATACTGTCAATCAGATAGATCAGTGCTGGGAACAACAATACTGTCAATTAGATAGATCAGTGATGGGAATAACAATACTGTCAATCAGATAGATCACGGCTGGGATTAACAACACAGTCAATCAGATAGATCCGTGCTGGGAATAACAATACTGTCAATTACATAGATCAGTGCTGGGAATAACAATACTCTCAATTAGATAGATCAGTGCTGGGACTAACAAAACTGTCACTCAGATAGATCAGTGATGGGAACAACAATACTGTCAATTAGATAGATCAGTGATGGGAATAACAATACTGTCAATCAGATAGATCAGTGATGGGAATAACAATACTGTCAATCAGATCGATCAGTGATGGGAACAACAATACTGTCAATTAGATAGATCAGTGATGGGAATAACAATACTGTCAATCAGATCGATCAGTGATGGGAACAACAATACTGTCAATCAAATAGATCAGTGATGGGAATAACAATACTGTCAATCAGATCGATCAGTGATGGGAACAACAATACTGTCAATTAGATAGATCAGTGATGGGAATAACAATACTGTCAATTAGAGAGATCAGTGCTGGGAATAACAATACTGTCAATTAGAAAGATCAGTGATGGGAATAACAATACTGTCAATCAGATAGATCAGTGATGGGAACAACAATACTGTCAATTAGATAGATCAGTGATGGGAATAACAACACAGTCAATCAGATAGATCCGTGCTGGGAATAACAATACTGTCAATTACATAGATCCGTGCTGGGAATAACAATACTCTCAATTAGATAGATCAGTGCTGGGACTAACAAAACTGTCACTCAGATAGATCAGTGATGGGAACAACAATACTGTCAATTAGATAGATCAGTGATGGGAATAACAATACTGTCAATCAGATAGATCAGTGATGGGAATAACAATACTGTCAATCAGATCGATCAGTGATGGGAACAACAATACTGTCAATTAGATAGATCAGTGAAGGGAATAACAATACTGTCAATCAGTTCGATCAGTGATGGGAACAACAATACTGTCAATTAGATAGATCAGTGATGGGAATAACAATACTGTCAATTAGAGAGATCAGTGCTGGGAATAACAATACTGTCAATTAGAAAGATCAGTGATGGGAATAACAATACTGTCAATCAGATAGATCAGTGATGGGAACAACAATACTGTCAATTAGATAGATCAGTGATGGGAATAACAATACTGTCAATCAGTTAGATCAGTGATGGGAATAACAATACTGTTAATCAGATAGATCAGTGCTGGGAATGACAACACTGTCAATTAGAGAGATCAGTGCTGGGAATAACAATACTGTTAATCAGATAGATCAGTGATGGGAATAACAATATTGTCAATCAGATAGATCAGTGATGGGAATAACAATACTGTCAATTAGAGAGATCAGTGCTGGGAATAAGAATACTGTCAATCAGATTGATCAGTGATTGGAACAACAAAACCGTCAATCAGATAGATCAGTGCTGGGAATAACAATACTGTCAATTAGATAGATCAGTGCTGGGAATAACAATCCTGTCAATCAGATAGATCAGTGCTGGGACTAACAAAACTGTCAAACAGATAGATCAGTGATGGGAACAACAATACTGTCAATTAGATAGATCAGTGATGGGAACAACAATACTGTCAATTTGATAGATCAGTGCGGGGAATAACAATACTGTCAATTAGATAGATCAGTGATGGGAACAACAATACAGTCAATTAGATAGATCAGTGCTGGGAATAACAATACTGTCAATGAGATAGATCAGTGCTGGGAATAACAATACTGTCAATGAGATAGATCAGTGCTGGGAATAACAATACTGTCAATTAGATAGATCAGTGATGGGAACAACAATACTGTCAATCAGATAGATCAGTGCTGGGAATAACAATACTGTCTATCAGATAGATCAGTGCTGTGAATAACAATACTGTCTATCAGATAGATCAGTGATGGGAATAACAATACTGTCTATCAGATAGATCAGTGCTGGGAATAACAATACTGTCAATGAGATAGATCAGAGCTGGGAATAACAATACTGTCTATCAGATAGATCAGTGCTGGGAATAACAATACTGTCAATGAGATAGATCAGAGCTGGGAATAACAATACTGTCATTCAGATAGATCAGTGATGGGAACAACAATACTGTCAATTAGATTGATCAGTGATGGGAACAACAATACTGTCAATTAGATAGATCAGTGCTGGGAATAACAATATTGTCAATCAGATAGATCAGTGATGGGAGTAACAATACTGTCAATTAGATAGATCAGTGATGAGAGTAACAATATTGTCAATTAGATAGATCAGTGCTGGGAATAACAATACTGTCAATTAGATAGATCAGTGCTGGGCATAACAATACTGTCAATTAGATAGGTCAGTGCTGGGAATAACAATACTGTCAATTAGATAGATCAGTGCTGGGAATAACAATACTGTCAATTAGATAGATCAGTGCTGGGAATAACAATACTGTCAATCAGATAGATCAGTGCTGGGACTAACAAAACTGTCACTCAGATAGATCAGTGATGGGAACAACAATACTGTCAATCAGATAGATCAGTGATGGGAACAACAATACTGTCAATTAGATAGATCAGTGCTGGGAATAACAATACTGTCAATTAGATAGATCAGTGCTGGGAATAATAATATTGTAAATCAGATAGATCAGTGCTGGGACTAACAAAACTGTCATTCAGATAGATCAATGATGGGAACAACAATACTGTCAATTAGATAGATCAGTGCTGGGAATAACAATACTGTCAATTAGATAGATCAGTGCTGGGAATAACAATACTGTCAATTAGATAGATCAGTGCTGGGAATAACAATACTGTCAATTAGATAGATCAGTGCTGGGAATAACAATACTTTCAATTAGATAGATCAGTGCTGGGAATAACAATACTGTCAATTAGATAGATCAGTGCTGGGAATAACAATACTGTCAATTAGATGGATCAGTGCTCGGAATAACAATACTGTCGATTAGATAGATCAGTGCTGGGAATAACAATACTGTCGATTAGATAGATCAGTGCTGGGAATAACAATACTGTCAATTAGATAGATCAGTGCTGGGAATAACAATACTGTCAATTAGATAGATCAGTGCTGGGAATAACAATACTGTCAATCAGATAGATCAGTGCTGGGAATAACAATACTGTCAATTAGATAGATCAGTGATCGGAATAACAATATTGTCAATCAGATAGATCAGCGCTGGGAATAACAATACTGTCAATTAGATAGATCAGTGCTGGGAATAACAATACTGTCAATTAGATAGATCAGTGCTGGGAATAACAATACTGTCAATTAGATAGATCAGTGCTGGGAATAACAATACTGTCAATCAGATAGTTCAGTGATGGAAATAACAATACTGTCAATCAGATAGATCAGTGATGGGAATAACAACACTGTCAATCAGATAGTTCAGTGATGGAAATAACAATACTGTCAATCAAATACACCAGTGCTGGGATTAACAAAACTGTCACTCAGATAAATCAGTGCTGGGAATAACAATACTGTCAATTAGATTGATCAGTGCTGGGACTAACAAAACTGTCACTCAGATAGATCAGTGATGGGAACAACAATACTGTCAATCAGATAGATCAGTGCTGGGAATAACAATACTGTCAATTTGATAGATCAGTGCTGGGACTGACAAAACTGTCACTCAGATAGATCAGTGATGGGAATAACAATACTGTCAATCAGATAGATCAGTGCTGGGAATAACAATATTGTCAATCAGATAGATCAGTGCTGGGAATAACAATACTGTCAATTAGATAGATCAGTGCTGGGACTAACAAAACTGTCACTCAGATAGATCAGTGATGGGAACAACAATACTGTCAATTAGATAGATCAGTGCTGGGAATAACAATACTGTCAATCAGATAGATCAGTGATGGGAATAACAATACTGTCCATCAGATAGATCAGGGCTGGGATTAACAATACTGTCAATCAGATAGATCAGTGCTGGGAATAACAATACTGTCAATTAGATAGATCAGTGCTGGGACTAACAAAACTGTCACTCAGATAGATCAGTGATGGGAACAACAATACTGTCAATTAGAGAGATCAGTGCTGGGAATAACAATACTGTTAATCAGATAGATCAGTGATGGGAATAACAATATTGTCAATCAGATAGATCAGCGCTGGGAATAACAATACTGTCAATTAGATAGATCAGTGCTGGGAATAACAATACTGTCAATTAGATAGATCAGTGCTGGGAATAACAATACTGTCAATTAGATAGATCAGTGCTGGGAATAACAATACTGTCAATTAGATAGATCAGTGATGGGAATAACAATATTGTCAATCAGATAGATCAGCGCTGGGAATAACAATACTGTCAATTAGATAGATCAGTGCTGGGAATAACAATACTGTCAATTAGATAGATCAGTGCTGGGAATAACAATACTGTCAATTAGATAGATCAGTGCTGGGAATAACAATACTGTCAATCAGATAGTTCAGTGATGGAAATAACAATACTGTCAATCAGATAGCTCAGTGATGGGAATAACAACACTGTCAATCAGATAGTTCAGTGATGGAAATAACAATACTGTCAATCAAATACACCAGTGCTGGGATTAACAAAACTGTCACTCAGATAAATCAGTGCTGGGAATAACAATACTGTCAATTAGATTGATCAGTGCTGGGACTAACAAAACTGTCACTCAGATAGATCAGTGATGGGAACAACAATACTGTCAATCAGATAGATCAGTGCTGGGAATAACAATACTGTCAATTTGATAGATCAGTGCTGGGACTAACAAAACTGTCACTCAGATAGATCAGTGATGGGAATAACAATACTGTCAATCAGATAGATCAGTGCTGGGAATAACAATATTGTCAATCAGATAGATCAGTGCTGGGAATAACAATACTGTCAATTAGATAGATCAGTGCTGGGACTAACAAAACTGTCACTCAGATAGATCAGTGATGGGAACAACAATACTGTCAATTAGATAGATCAGTGCTGGGAATAACAATACTGTCAATCAGATAGATCAGTGATGGGAATAACAATACTGTCCATCAGATAGATCAGGGCTGGGATTAACAATACTGTCAATCAGATAGATCAGTGCTGGGAATAACAATACTGTCAATTAGATAGATCAGTGCTGGGACTAACAAAACTGTCACTCAGATAGATCAGTGATGGAAACAACAATACTGTCAATTAGAGAGATCAGTGCTGGGAATAACAATACTGTTAATCAGATAGATCAGTGATGGGAATAACAATACTGTCAATTAGAGAGATCAGTGCAGGGAATAACAATACTGTCAATCAGATTGATCAGTGATGGGAACAACAAAAACGTCAATCAGATAGATCAGTGCTGGGAATAACAATACTGTCAATCAGATAGATCAGTGCTGGGACTAACAAAACTGTCAAACAGATAGATCAGTGATGGGAACAACAATACTGTCAATTAGATAGATCAGTGATGGGAACAACAATACTGTCAATTAGATAGATCAGTGCTGGGAATAACAATACTGTCAATTAGATAGATCAGTGATGGGAACAACAATACAGTCAATTAGATAGATCAGTGCTGGGAATAATAATACTGTCAATTAGAAAGATCAGTGCTGGGAATAACAATACTGTCAATGAGATAGATCAGTGCTGGGAATAACAATACTGTCAATCAGATAGTTCAGTGATGGAAATAACAATACTGTCAATCAGATAGATCAGTGATGGGAATAACAACACTGTCAATCAGATAGTTCAGTGATGGAAATAACAATACTGTCAATCAAATACACCAGTGCTGGGATTAACAAAACTGTCACTCAGATAAATCAGTGCTGGGAATAACAATACTGTCAATTAGATTGATCAGTGCTGGGACTAACAAAACTGTCACTCAGATAGATCAGTGATGGGAACAACAATACTGTCAATCAGATAGATCAGTGCTGGGAATAACAATACTGTCAATTTGATAGATCAGTGCTGGGACTAACAAAACTGTCACTCAGATAGATCAGTGATGGGAATAACAATACTGTCAATCAGATAGATCAGTGCTGGGAATAACAATATTGTCAATCAGATAGATCAGTGCTGGGAATAACAATACTGTCAATTAGATAGATCAGTGCTGGGACTAACAAAACTGTCACTCAGATAGATCAGTGATGGGAACAACAATACTGTCAATTAGATAGATCAGTGCTGGGAATAACAATACTGTCAATCAGATAGATCAGTGATGGGAATAACAATACTGTCCATCAGATAGATCAGGGCTGGGATTAACAATACTGTCAATCAGATAGATCAGTGCTGGGAATAACAATACTGTCAATTAGATAGATCAGTGCTGGGACTAACAAAACTGTCACTCAGATAGATCAGTGATGGGAACAACAATACCGTCAATTAGAGAGATCAGTGCTGGGAATAACAATACTGTTAATCAGATAGATCAGTGATGGGAATAACAATACTGTCAATTAGAGAGATCAGTGCAGGGAATAACAATACTGTCAATCAGATTGATCAGTGATGGGAACAACAAAAACGTCAATCAGATAGATCAGTGCTGGGAATAACAATACTGTCAATCAGATAGATCAGTGCTGGGACTAACAAAACTGTCAAACAGATAGATCAGTGATGGGAACAACAATACTGTCAATTAGATAGATCAGTGATGGGAACAACAATACTGTCAATTAGATAGATCAGTGCTGGGAATAACAATACTGTCAATTAGATAGATCAGTGATGGGAACAACAATACAGTCAATTAGATAGATCAGTGCTGGGAATAATAATACTGTCAATTAGAAAGATCAGTGCTGGGAATAACAATACTGTCAATGAGATAGATCAGTGCTGGGAATAACAATACTGTCAATTAGATAGATCAGTGATGGGAACAACAATACTGTCAGTCAGATAGATCAGTGCTGGGAATAACAATACTGTCTATCAGATAGATCAGTGCTGGGAATAACAATACTGTCTATCAGATAGATCAGTGATGGGAATAACAATACTGTCTATCAGATAGATCAGGGCTGGGAATAACAATACTGTCCATCAGATAGATCAGAGCTGGGATTAACTATACTGTCAAACAAATACACCAGTGCTGGGACTAACAGAACTGTCACTCTGATAGATCAGTGATGGGAACAACAGTACTGTCAATTAGATAGATCAGTGATGGGAATAACAATACTGTCAATCAGATAGATCAGTGCTGGGAACAACAATACTGTCAATTAGATAGATCAGTGATGGGAATAACAATACTGTCAATCAGATAGATCAGGGCTGGGATTAACAATACTGTCAATCAGATAGATCCGTGCTGGGAATAACAATACTGTCAATTAGATAGATCAGTGCTGGGAATAACAATACTCTCAATTAGATAGATCAGTGCTGGGACTAACAAAACTGTCACTCAGATAGATCAGTGATGGGAACAACAATACTGTCAATTAGATAGATCAGTGATGGCAATAACAATACTGTCAATCAGATAGATCAGTGATGGGAACAACAATACTGTCAATTAGATAGATCAGTGATGGGAATAAAAATACTGTCAATCAGATCTATCAGTGATGGGAACAACAATGCAGTCAATCAGATAGATCAGTGATGGGAATAACAATACTGTCAATCAGATCGATCAGTGATGGGAACAACAATACAGTCAATCAGATAGATCAGTGATGGGAATAACAATACTGTCAATCAGATCGATCAGTGATGGGAACAACAATACTGTCAATTAGATAGATCAGTGATGGGAATAACAATACTGTCAATCAGAGAGATCAGTGCTGGGAATAACAATACTGTCAATTAGAAAGATCAGTGATGGGAATAACAATACTGTCAACCAGATAGATCAGTGATGGGAACAACAATACTGTCAATTAGATAGATCAGTGATGGGAATAACAATACTGTCAATCGGATAGATCAGTGATGGGAATAACAATACTGTTAATCAGATAGATCAGTGATGGGAATGACAATACTGTCAATGAGAGAGATCAGTGCTGGGAATAACAATACTGTTAATCAGATAGATCAGTGATGGGAATAACAATATTGTCAATCAGATAGATCAGTGATGGGAATAACAATACTGTCAATTAGAGAGATCAGTGCTGGGAATAACAATACTATCAATCAGATTGATCAGTGATTGGAACAACAAAACCGTCAATCAGATAGATCAGTGCTGGGAATAACAATACTGTCAATTAGATAGATCAGTGCTGGGAATAACAATACTGTCAATTAGATAGATCAGTGATGGGAATAACAATACTGTCAATCAGATAGATCAGGGCTGGGATTAACAATACTGTCAATCAGATAGATCAGTGATGGGAACAACAATACAGTCAATTAGATAGATCAGTGCTGGGAATAACAATACTGTCAATTAGAAAGATCAGTGCTGGGAATAACAATACTGTCAATGAGATAGATCAGTGCTGGGAATAACAATACTGTCAATTAGATAGATCAGTGATGGGAACAACAATACTGTCAATCAGATAGATCAGTGCTGGGAATAACAATATTGTCAATCAGATAGATCAGTGCTGGGACTAACAAAACTGTCACTCAGATAGATCAGTGATGGGAACAACAATACTGTCAATTAGATAGATCAGTGATGGCAATAACAATACTGTCAATCAGATAGATCAGTGATGGGAACAACAATACTGTCAATTAGATAGATCAGTGATGGGAATAACAATACTGTCAATCAGATCGATCAGTGATGGGAACAACAATGCAGTCAATCAGATAGATCAGTGATGGGAATAACAATACTGTCAATCAGATCGATCAGTGATGGGAACAACAATACAGTCAATCAGATAGATCAGTGATGGGAATAACAATACTGTCAATCAGATCGATCAGTGATGGGAACAACAATACTGTCAATTAGATAGATCAGTGATGGGAATAACAATACTGTCAATCAGAGAGATTAGTGCTGGGAATAACAATACTGTCAATTAGAAAGATCAGTGATGGGAATAACAATACTGTCAATCAGATAGATCAGTGATGGGAACAACAATACTGTCAATTAGATAGATCAGTGATGGGAATAACAATACTGTCAATCGGATAGATCAGTGATGGGAATAACAATACTGTTAATCAGATAGATCAGTGATGGGAATGACAATACTGTCAATTAGAGAGATCAGTACTGGGAATAACAATACTGTTAATCAGATAGATCAGTGATGGGAATAACAATATTGTCAATCAGATAGATCAGTGATGGGAATAACAATACTGTCAATTAGAGAGATCAGTGCTGGGAATAACAATACTATCAATCAGATTGATCAGTGATTGGAACAACAAAACCGTCAATCAGATAGATCAGTGCTGGGAATAACAATACTGTCAATTAGATAGATCAGTGCTGGGAATAACAATACTGTCAATTAGATAGATCAGTGATGGGAATAACAATACTGTCAATCAGATAGATCAGGGCTGGGATTAACAATACTGTCAATCAGATAGATCAGTGATGGGAACAACAATACAGTCAATTAGATAGATCAGTGCTGGGAATAACAATACTGTCAATTAGAAAGATCAGTGCTGGGAATAACAATACTGTCAATGAGATAGATCAGTGCTGGGAATAACAATACTGTCAATTAGATAGATCAGTGATGGGAACAACAATACTGTCAATCAGATAGATCAGTGCAGGGAATAACAATATTGTCAATCAGATAGATCAGTGCTGGGACTAAAAAAACTGTCACTCAGATAGATCAGTGATGGGAACAACAATACTGTCAATTAGATAGATCAGTGATGGCAATAACAATACTGTCAATCAGATAGATCAGTGATGGGAACAACAATACTGTCAATTAGATAGATCAGTGATGGGAATAACAATACTGTCAATCAGATCGATCAGTGATGGGAACAAGAATACAGTCAATCAGATAGATCAGTGATGGGAATAACAATACTGTCAATCAGATCGATCAGTGATGGGAACAACAATACAGTCAATCAGATAGATCAGTGATGGGAATAACAATACTGTCAATCAGATCGATCAGTGATGGGAACAACAATACTGTCAATTAGATAGATCAGTGATGGGAATAACAATACTGTCAATCAGAGAGATCAGTGCTGGGAATAACAATACTGTCAATTAGAAAGATCAGTGATGGGAATAACAATACTGTCAATCAGATCGATCAGTGATGGGAACAACAATACTGTCAATTAGATAGATCAGTGATGGGAATAACAATACTGTCAATCGGATAGATCAGTGATGGGAATAACAATACTGTTAATCAGATAGATCAGTGATGGGAATGACAATACTGTCAATTAGAGAGATCAGTGCTGGGAATAACAATACTGTTAATCAGATGGATCTGTGATGGGAATAACAATATTGTCAATCAGATAGATCAGTGATGGGAATAACAATACTGTCAATTAGAGAGATCAGTGCTGGGAATAACAATACTATCAATCAGATTAATCAGTGATTGGAACAACAAAACCGTCAATCAGATAGATCAGTGCTGGGAATAACAATACTGTCAATTAGATAGATCAGTGCTGGGAATAACAATACTGTCAATTAGATAGATCAGTGATGGGAATAACAATACTGTCAATCAGATAGATCAGGGCTGGGATTAACAATACTGTCAATCAGATAGATCAGTGATGGGAACAACAATACAGTCAATTAGATAGATCAGTGCTGGGAATAACAATACTGTCAATTAGAAAGATCAGTGCTGGGAATAACAATACTGTCAATGAGATAGATCAGTGCTGGGAATAACAATACTGTCAATTAGATAGATCAGTGATGGGAACAACAATACTGTCAATCAGATAGATCAGTGCTGGGACTAACAAAACTGTCATTCAGATAGATCAGTGATGGGAACAACAATACTGTCAATTAGATAGATCAGTGATGGGAACAACAATACTATCAATTAGATAGATCAGTGCTGGGAATAACAATATTGTCAATCAGATAGATCAGTGATGGGAATAACAATACTGTCAATTAGATAGATCAGTGATGGGAATAACAATATTGTCAATTAGATAGATCAGTGCTGGGAATAACAATACTGTCAATCAGATAGATCAGTGCTGGGACTAACAAAACTGTCACTCAGATAGATCAGTGATGGGAACAACAATACTGTCAATCAGATAGATCAGTGATGGGAACAACAATACTGTCAATTAGATAGATCAGTGCTGGGAATAACAATACTGTCAATTAGATATATCAGTGCTGGGAATAACAATACTGTCAATCAGATAGATCAGTGCTGGGACTAACAAAACTGTCATTCAGATAGATCAGTGATGGGAACAACAATACTGTCAATTAGATAGATCAGTGCTGGGAATAACAATACTGTCAATTAGATAGATCAGTGCTGGGAATAACAATACTGTCAATTAGATAGATCAGTGCTGGGAATAACAATACTGTCAATTAGATAGATCAGTGCTGGGAATAACAATACTGTCAATTAGATAGATCAGTGCTGGGAATAACAATACTGTCAATTCGATAGATCAGTGCTGGGAATAACAATACTGTCAATTAGATAGATCAGTGCTGGAAATAACAATACTGTCAATTAGATAGATCAGTGCTGGGAATAACAATACTGTCAATTAGATAGATCAGTGCTGGGAATAACAATACTGTCAATTAGATAGATCAGTGCTGGGAATAACAAAAGTGTCAATTAGATAGATCAGTGCTGGGAATAACAATACTGTCAATTAGATAGATCAGTACTGGGAATAACAGTACTGTCAATTAGATAGATCAGTGCTGGGACTAACAAAACTGTCATTCAGATAGATCAGCGATGGGAACAACAATACTGTCAATTAGATAGATCAGTGCTGGGAATAACAATACTGTCAATTAGATAGATCAGTGATGGGAATAACAATATTGTCAATCAGATAGATCAGCGCTGGGAATAACAATACTGTCAATTAGATAGATCAGTGCTGGGAATAACAATACTGTCAATTAGATAGATCAGTGCTGGGAATAACAATACTGTCAATTAGATAGATCAGTGCTGGGAATAACAATACTGTCAATTAGATAGATCAGTGCTGGGAATAACAATACTGTCAACAAATAGATCAGTGCTGGGAATAACAATACTGTCAATCAGATAGATCAGTGATGGGAACAACAATACTGTCAATCAGATAGATCAGTGATGGGAATAACAATACTGTCAATTAGAGAGATCAGTGCTGGGAATAACAATACTGTCTATCAGATAGATCAGTGCTGGGAATAACAATACTGTCTATCAGATAGATCAGTGCTGGGAATAACAATACTGTCAATTAGATAGAGCAGTGCTGGGACTAACAAAACTGTCATTCAGATAGATCAGTGATGAGAACAACAATACTGTCAATTAGATAGATCAGTGCAGGGAATAACAATACTGTCAATCAGATAGATCAGTGCTGGGAATAACAATACTGTCAATTAGATAGAGCAGTGCTGGGACTAACAATACTGTCAATCAGATAGATCAGTGCTGGGACTAACAAAACTGTCACTCAGATAGATCAGTGATGGGAACAACAATACTGTCAATTAGATAGATCAGTGATGGGAACAACAAAACCGTCAATCAGATAGATCAGTGATGGGAACAACAAAACTGTCAATCAGATAGATCAGTGATGGGAATAACAATACTGTCAATCGGATAGATCAGTGATGGGAATAACAATACTGTTAATCAGATAGATCAGTGATGGGAATGACAATACTGTCAATTAGAGAGATCAGTGCTGGGAATAACAATACTGTTAATCAGATGGATCTGTGATGGGAATAACAATATTGTCAATCAGATAGATCAGTGATGGGAATAACAATACTGTCAATTAGAGAGATCAGTGCTGGGAATAACAATACTATCAATCAGATTAATCAGTGATTGGAACAACAAAACCGTCAATCAGATAGATCTGTGCTGGGAATAACAATACTGTCAATTAGATAGATCAGTGCTGGGAATAACAATACTGTCAATTAGATAGATCAGTGATGGGAATAACAATACTGTCAATCAGATAGATCAGGGCTGGGATTAACAATACTGTCAATCAGATAGATCAGTGATGGGAACAACAATACAGTCAATTAGATAGATCAGTGCTGGGAATAACAATACTGTCAATTAGAAAGATCAGTGCTGGGAATAACAATACTGTCAATGAGATAGATCAGTGCTGGGAATAACAATACTGTCAATTAGATAGATCAGTGATGGGAACAACAATACTGTCAATCAGATAGATCAGTGCTGGGACTAACAAAACTGTCATTCAGATAGATCAGTGATGGGAACAACAATACTGTCAATTAGATAGATCAGTGATGGGAACAACAATACTATCAATTAGATAGATCAGTGCTGGGAATAACAATATTGTCAATCAGATAGATCAGTGATGGGAATAACAATACTGTCAATTAGATAGATCAGTGATGGGAATAACAATATTGTCAATTAGATAGATCAGTGCTGGGAATAACAATACTGTCAATCAGATAGATCAGTGCTGGGACTAACAAAACTGTCACTCAGATAGATCAGTGATGGGAACAACAATACTGTCAATCAGATAGATCAGTGATGGGAACAACAATACTGTAAATTAGATAGATCAGTGCTGGGAATAACAATACTGTCAATTAGATATATCAGTGCTGGGAATAACAATACTGTCAATCAGATAGATCAGTGCTGGGACTAACAAAACTGTCATTCAGATAGATCAGTGATGGGAACAACAATACTGTCAATTAGATAGATCAGTGCTGGGAATAACAATACTGTCAATTAGATAGATCAGTGCTGGGAATAACAATACTGTCAATTAGATAGATCAGTGCTGGGAATAACAATACTGTCAATTAGATAGATCAGTGCTGGGAATAACAATACTGTCAATTAGATAGATCAGTGCTGGGAATAACAATACTGTCAATTCGATAGATCAGTGCTGGGAATAACAATACTGTCAATTAGATAGATCAGTGCTGGAAATAACAATACTGTCAATTAGATAGATCAGTGCTGGGAATAACAATACTGTCAATTAGATAGATCAGTGCTGGGAATAACAATACTGTCAATTAGATAGATCAGTGCTGGGAATAACAAAAGTGTCAATTAGATACATCAGTGCTGGGAATAACAATACTGTCAATTAGATAGATCAGTACTGGGAATAACAGTACTGTCAATTAGATAGATCAGTGCTGGGACTAACAAAACTGTCATTCAGATAGATCAGCGATGGGAACAACAATACTGTCAATTAGATAGATCAGTGCTGGGAATAACAATACTGTCAATTAGATAGATCAGTGATGGGAATAACAATATTGTCAATCAGATAGATCAGCGCTGGGAATAACAATACTGTCAATTAGATAGATCAGTGCTGGGAATAACAATACTGTCAATTAGATAGATCAGTGCTGGGAATAACAATACTGTCAATTAGATAGATCAGTGCTGGGAATAACAATACTGTCAATTAGATAGATCAGTGCTGGGAATAACAATACTGTCAACAAATAGATCAGTGCTGGGAATAACAATACTGTCAATCAGATAGATCAGTGATGGGAACAACAATACTGTCAATCAGATAGATCAGTGATGGGAATAACAATACTGTCAATTAGAGAGATCAGTGCTGGGAATAACAATACTGTCTATCAGATAGATCAGTGCTGGGAATAACAATACTGTCTATCAGATAGATCAGTGCTGGGAATAACAATACTGTCAATTAGATAGAGCAGTGCTGGGTCTAACAAAACTGTCATTCAGATAGATCAGTGATGAGAACAACAATACTGTCAATTAGATAGATCAGTGCAGGGAATAACAATACTGTCAATCAGATAGATCAGTGCTGGGAATAACAATACTGTCAATTAGATAGAGCAGTGCTGGGACTAACAATACTGTCAATCAGATAGATCAGTGCTGGGACTAACAAAACTGTCACTCAGATAGATCAGTGATGGGAACAACAATACTGTCAATTAGATAGATCAGTGATGGGAACAACAAAACCGTCAATCAGATAGATCAGTGATGGGAACAACAAAACTGTCAATCAGATAGATCAGTGATGGGAATAACAATACTGTCAATTAGATAGATCAGTGATGGGAACTACAATACTGTCAATTAGATAGATCAGTGCTGGGAATAACAATACTGTCAATTAGATAGATCAGTGCTGGGAATAACAATTCTGTCAATTAGATAGATCAGTGCTGGGAATAACAATACTGTCAATTAGATAGAGCAGTGCTGGGACTAACAATACTGTCAATCAGATAGATCAGTGCTGGGACTAACAAAACTGTCACTCAGATAGATCAGTGCTGGGAATAACAATACTGTCAATTGGATAGATCTGTGCTGGGAATAACAATACTGTCAATTAGATAGATCAGTGCTGGGAATAACAATACTGTCAATTAGATAGATCAGTGCTGGGAATAACAATACTGTCAATTAGATAGATCAGTGCTGGGAATAACAATACTTTCAATTAGATAGATCAGTGCTGGGAATAACAATACTGTCAATTGGATAGATCTGTGCTGGGAATAACAATACTGTCAATTAGATAGATCAGTGCTGGGAATAACAATACTGTCGATTAGATAGATCAGTGCTGGGAATAACAATACTGTCAATTAGATAGATCAGTGCTGGGAATAACAATACTGTCAATTAGATAGATCAGTGCTGGGAATAACAATACTGTCAATTAGATAGATCAGTGCTGGGAATAACAATACTGTCAATTCGATAGATCAGTGCTGGGAATGACAAAACTGTCAATTAGATAGATCAGTGCTGGGAATAACAATACTGTCAATTAGATAGATCAGTGCTGGGAATAACAATACTGTCAATTAGATAGATCAGTGCTGGGACTAACAAAACTTTCATTCAGATAGATCAGTGTTGGGAACAACAATACTGTCAATTAGATAGATCAGTGCTGGGAATAACAATACTGTCAATTAGATAGATCAGTGATGGGAATAACAATATTGTCAATCAGATAGATCAGTGCTGGGAATAACAGTACTGTCAATTAGATAGATCAGTGCTGGGAATAACAATACTGTCAATTAGATAGATCAGTGCTGGGAATAACAATACTGTCAATCAGATAGATCAGTGCTGGGAATAACAATACTGTCAATTAGATAGATCAGTGCTGGGAATAACAATACTGTCAATCAGATAGATCAGTGCTGGGAATAACAATACTGTCAATTAGATAGATCAGTGCTGGGAATAACAATACTGTCAATCAGATAGATCAGTGATGGGACTAACAAAACTGTCACTCAGATAGATCAGTGCTGGGAGCAACAATACTGTCAATTAGATAGATCAGTGCTGGGAATAACAATACTGTCAATTAGATAGATCAGTGATGGGAATAACAATACTGTTAATCAGATAGATCAGTGCTGGGACTAACAAAACTGTCACTCAGATAGATCAGTGCTGGGAACAACAATACTGTCAATTAGATAGATCAGTGATGGGAACAACAATACTGTCAATCAGATCGATCAGTGATGGGAACAACAATACTGTCAATCAGATCGATCAGTGATGGGAACAACAATACTGTCAATCAGATAGATCAGTGATGGGAATAACAATACTGTCAATCAGATCGATCAGTGATGGGAACAACAATACTGTCAATTAGATAGATCAGTGATGGGAATAACAATACTGTCAAGCAGATAGATCAGTGATGGGAACAGCAATACCGTCAATTAGATAGATCAGTGATGGGAATAACAATACTGTCAATCAGATAGATCAGTGATGGGAATAACAATACTGTTAATCAGATAGATCAGTGATGGGAATAACAATACTGTCAATTAGATAGATCAGTGCTGGGAATAACAATACTGTCAATTAGATAGATCAGTGATGGGAACAACAATACTGTCAATCAGATAGATCAGTGCTGGGAATAACAATACTGTCTATCAGATAGATCAGTGCTGGGAACAACAATACTGTCTATCAGATAGATCAGTGCTCTGAATAACAATACTGTCAATTAGATAGATCAGTGCTGGGAATAACAATATTGTCAATCAGATAGATCAGTGCTGTGACTAACAAAACTGTCATTCAGATAGATCAGTGATGTGAACAACAATACTGTCAATTAGATAGATCAGTGCTGGGAATAACAATATTGTCAATCAGATAGATCAGTGATGGGAATAACAATACTGTCAATTAGATAGATCAGTGCTGGGAATAACAATACTGTCAATTAGATAGATCAGTGCTGGGAATAACAATACTGTCAATTAGATAGATCAGTGCTGGGAATAACAATACTGTCAATCAGATAGATCAGTGCTGGGACTAACAAAACTGTCACTCAGATAGATCAGTGGTGGGAACAACAATACTGTCAATCAGATAGATCAGTGATGGGAACAACAATACTGTCAATTAGATAGATCAGTGCTGGGAATCACAATATTGTCAATCAGATAGATCAGTGATGGGACTAACAAAACTGTCATTCAGATAGATCAGTGATGGGAACAACAATACTGTCAATTAGATAGAGCAGTGCTGGGAAGAACAATACTGTCAATTAGATAGATCAGTGCTGGGAATAACAATACTGTCAATTAGATAGATCAGTGCTGGGAATAACAATACTGTCAATTAGATAGATCAGTGCTGGGAATAACAATACTGTCAATTAGATAGATCAGTGATGGGAATAATAATACTGTCAATCAGATAGATCAGTGCTGGGAATAACAAAACTGTCATTCAGTTAGATCAGTGATGGGAACAACAATACTGTCAATTAGATCGATCAGTGCTGGGAATAACAATACTGTCAATTAGATAGATCAATGCTCGGACTAACAAAACTGTCATTCAGATAGATCAGTGATGGGAACAACAATACTGTCAATTAGAGAGATCAGTGCTGGGAATAACAATACTGTCAATTAGATAGATCAGTGATGGGAATAACAATATTGTCAATCAGATAGATCAGTGCTGGGAATAACAATACTGTCAATTAGATAGATCAGTGCTGGGAATAACAATACTGTCAATTAGATAGATCAGTGCTCGGACTAACAATACTGTCAATTAGATAGATCAGTGCTGGGAATAACAATACTGTCAATTAGATAGATCAGTGCTGGGAATAACAATACTGTCAATTAGATAGATCAGTGCTGGGAATAACAATACTGTCAATTAGATAGATCAGTGATGGGAATAACAATATTGTCAATTAGATAGATCAGTGCTGGGACTAACAAAACTGTCATTCAGATAGATCAGTGATGGGAACAACAATACTGTCAATTAGATAGATCAGTGGTGGGAATAACAATATTGTCAATCAGATAGATCAGTGCTGGGACTAACAAAACTGTCATTCAGATAGATCAGTGATGGGAACAACAATACTGTCAATTAGATAGATCAGTGATGGGAATAACAATACTGTCAATCAGATAGATCAGTGCTGGGAACAACAATACTGTCCATTAGATAGATCAGTGATGGGAATAACAATACTGTTACTCAGATAGATCAGTGATGGGAACAACAATACTGTCCATTAGATAGATCAGTGATGGGAATAACAATACTGTCACTCAGATAGATCAGTGATGGGAATAACAATACTGTCAATCAGACAGATCAGTGCTGGGAACAACAATACAGTTAATCAGATAGATCAGTGCTGGGAATAACAATATTGTCAATCAGATAGATCAGTGATGGGAATAACAATATTGTCAATCAGATAGATCAGTGATGGGAATAACAATACCGTCAATCAGACAGATCAGTGCTGGGAACAACAATACTGTTAATCAGATAGATCAGTGCTGGGAATAACAATATTGTCAATCAGATAGATCATTGATGGGAATAACAATATTGTCAATCAGATAGATCAGTGATGGGAATAACAATATTGTCAATCAGATAGATCAGTGATGGGAATAACAATATTGTCAATCAGATAGATCAGTGATGGGAATAACAATACTGTCAATCAGACAGATCAGTGCTGGGAACAACAATATTGTTAATCAAATGGATCAGTGCTGGGAATAACAATACTGTCAATTAGATAGATCAGTGATGGGAATAACAATACTGTCAATTAGATAGATCAGTGATGGGAATAACAATATTGTCACTCAGATAGATCAGTGATGGGAACAACAATACTGTCATTTAGATAGATCAGTGATGGGAATAACAATATTGTCACTCAGATAGATCAGTGATGGGAACAACAATACTGTCAATTAGATAGATCAGTGATGGGAATAACAATATTGTCACTCAGATAGATCAGTGATGGGAACAACAATACTGTCAATTAGATAGATCAGTGCTGGGAATAACAATACTGTCACTCAGATAGATCAGTGATGGGAACAACAATACTGTCAATTAGATAGATCAGTGATGGGAACAACAATACTGTCAATCAGAGAGATTAGTGCTGGGAATAACAATATTGTCAATCAGATAGATCAGTGATGGGAACAACAATACTGTCAATTAGATAGATCAGTGCTGGGAATAACAATATTGTCAATCAGATAGATCAGTGCTGGGAATAACAATATTGTCAATCAGATGGATCAGTGATGGGAACAACAATACTGTCAATTAGATAGATCAGTGCTGGGAATAACAATACTGTCAATTAGATAGATCAGTGCTGGGAATAACAATATTGTCAATCAGATAGATCAGTGCTGGGAATAACAATACTGTCAATGAGATAGATCATGTGCTGGGAATAACAATACTGTCAATTAGATAGATCAGTGCTGGGAATAACAATATTGTCAATCAGATAGATCAGTGATGGGAATAACAATACTGTCAATCAGATAGATCAGTGCTGGGAATAACAATATTGTCAATCAGATAGATCAGTGATGGGAACAACAATACTGTCAATTAGATAGATCAGTGCTGGGAATAACAATATTGTCAATCAGATAGATCAGTGATGGGAACAACAATACTGTTAATCAGATAGATCACTGCTGGGAATAACAATATTGTCAATCAGATCGATCAGTGATGGGAATAACAATATTGTCAATCAGATAGATCAGTGATGGGAACAACAATACTGTCAATCAGATCGATCAGTGATGGGAACAACAATACTGTCAATTAGATAGATCAGTGCTCGGACTACCAATACTGTCAATTAGATAGATCAGTGCTGGGAATAACAATACTGTCAATCAGATAGATCAGTGCTGGGAATAACAATACTGTCAATTAGATAGATCAGTGCTGGGAATAACAATACTGTCAATTAGATAGATCAGTGCTGGGAATAACAATATTGTCAATTAGATAGATCAGTGCTGGGACTAACAAAACTGTCTTTCAGATAGATCAGTGATGGGAACAACAATACTGTCAATTAGATAGATCAGTGATGCGAATAACAATATTGTCAATCAGATAGATCAGTGCTGGGAATAACAATACTGTCAATTAGATAGATCAGTGCTGGGAATAACAATATTGTCAATCAGATAGATCAGTGATGGGAACAACAATACTGTTAATCAGATAGATCACTGCTGGGAATAACAATATTGTCAATCAGATCGATCAGTGATGGGAATAACAATATTGTCAATCAGATAGATCCGTGATGGGAACAACAATACTGTCAATTAGATAGATCAGTGCTCGGACTAACAATTCTGTCAATTAGATAGATCAGTGCTGGGAATAACAATACTGTCAATTAGATAGATCAGTGATGGGAATAACAATACTGTCAATCAGATAGATCAGTGCTGGGAATAACAATACTGTCAATTAGATAGATCAGTGCTGGGAATAACAATACTGTCAATTAGATAGATCAGTGCTGGGAATAACAATACTGTCAATTAGATAGATCAGTGATGGGAATAACAATATTGTCAATTAGATAGATCAGTGCTGGGACTAACAAAACTGTCATTCAGATAGATCAGTGATGGGAACAACAATACTGTCAATTAGATAGATCTGTGATGGGAATAACAATATTGTCAATCAGATAGATCAGTGCTGGGAATAACAATACTGTCAATTAGATAGATCAGTGCTGGGAATAACAATACTGTCAATTAGATAGATCAGTGCTGGGAATAACAATATTGTCAATTAGATAGATCAGTGCTGGGACTAAGAAAACTGTCATTCAGATAGATCAGTGATGGGAACAACAATACTGTCAATTAGATAGATCAGTGATGGGAATAACAATATTGTCAATCAGATAGATCAGTGCTGGGAATAACAATACTGTCAATTAGATAGATCAGTGCTGGGAATAACAATACTGTCCATTAGATAGATCAGTGATGGCAATAACAATAATATCACTCAGATAGATCAGTGCTGGGAACAACAATACTGTCAATTAGATAGATCAGTGATGGGAACAACAATATTGTCAATCAGATAGATCAGTGCTGGGAACAACAATACTGTCCATTAGATAGATCAGTGATGGGAATAACAATACTGTCACTCAGATAGATCAGTGATGGGAATAACAATACTGTCACTCAGATAGATCAGTGCTGGGACTAACAAAACCGTCAATCAGATAGATCAGTGCTGGGACTAACAAAACTGTCACTCAGATAGATCAGTGATGGGAATAACAATATTGTCAATCAGATAGATCAGTGATGGGAATAACAATATTGTCACTCAGATGGATCAGTGATGGGAACAACAATACTGTCAATTAGACAGATCAGTGATGGGAATAACAATATTGTCGCTCAGATAGATCAGTGATGGGAACAACAATACTGTCAATTAGATAGATCAGTGATGGGAATAACAATATTGTCAATCAGATAGATCAGTGATGGGAATAACAATACTGTCAATCAGACAGATCAGTGCTGGGAATAACAATATTGTCAATTAGATAGATCAGTGCTGGGAATAACAATACTGTCAATTAGATAGATCAGTGATGGGAATAACAATACTGTCAATTAGATAGATCAGTGATGGGAATAACAATACTGTCAATTAGATAGATCAGTGATGGGAATAACAATATTGTCACTCAGATAGATCAGTGATGGGAACAACAATACTGTCAATTAGATAGATCAGTGATGGGAATAACAATATTGTCACTCAGATAGATCAGTGATGGGAACAACAATACTGTCAATTAGATAGATCAGTGATGGGAAAAACAATATTGTCACTCAGATAGATCAGTGATGGGAACAACAATACTGTCAATTAGATAGATCAGTGCTGGGAATAACAATACTGTCACTCAGATAGATCAGTGATGGGAACAACAATACTGTCAATTAGATAGATCAGTGATGGGAATAACAATATTGTCACTCAGATAGATCAGTGATGGGAACAACAATACTGTCAATTAGATAGATCAGTGATGGGAATAACAATATTGTCAATCAGATAGATCAGTGCTGGGAATAACAATGTTGTCAATCAGATAGATCAGTGATGGGAACAACAATACTGTCAATTAGATAGATCAGTCCAGGGAATAACAATATTGTCAATCAGATAGATCAGTGCTGGGAATAACAATACTGTCAATTAGATAGATCAGTGATGGGAATAACAATACTGTCACTCAGATATATCAGTGATGGGAATAACAATACTGTCAATCAGACAGATCAGAGCTGGGAACAACAATACTGTTAATCAGATAGATCAGTGCTGGGAATAACAATATTGTCAATCAGATAGATCAGTGATGGGAATAACAATATTGTCAATCAGAAAGATCAGTGATGGGAATAACAATACTGTCAATCAGACAGATCAGTGCTGGGAACAACAATATTGTTAATCAAATGGATCAGTGCTGGGACTAACAAAACCGTCAATCAGATAGATCAGTGCTGGGACTAACAAAACTGTCACTCAGATCGATCAGTGATGGGAATAACAATATTGTCAATCAGATAGATCAGTGATGGGGATAACAATACTGTTAATCAGATAGATCAGTGCTGGGAATAACAATCCTGTCAATTAGATTGATCAGTGCTGGGAATAACAATCCTGTCAATTAGATTGATCAGTGCTGGGAATAACAATACTGTCAATCATATAGATCAGTGCTGGGAATAAGAATACTGTCAATCAGATAGATCAGTGATGGGAATAACAACACTGTCAATCAGATAGATCAGTGCTGGGAATAACAATACTGTCAATCAAGTACATCAGTGCTGGGAATAACAATACTCTCTATCAGATAGATCAGTGCTGGGAATAACAATACTGTCAATGAAATACATCAGTGCTGGGAATAACAATGCAGTCAATCAGGTAGATCAGTGAGGCGAATAACAATACTGTCTATCAGATAGATTAGTGATGGGAATAACAATATTGTCACTCAGATAGATCAGTGATGGGAATAACAATACTGTCAATAAGATAGATCTGTTGTGGGAATAACAATACTGTCAATCAGATAGATTAGTGATGGGAATAACAATATTGTCAATCAGATAGATCAGTGATGGGAATAACAATATTGTCAATCAGATAGATCAGTGCTGGGAATAACAATACTGTCAATCAGATAGATCAGTGATGGGAATAACAATACTGTCTATCAGATAGATCAGTGCTGGGAATAACAATACTGTCAATCAGATAGATCAGTGCCGGGAATAACAATGCTGTTAATCAAATAGATCAGTGCTGGGAATAACAATACTGTCAATCAGATAGATCAGAGCAGAGTATAAAATTACTCTCCATCAGATAGATCCGTGCTGGGTATAACAATACTTCCACAGATACATCAGTGCTGGTTGTAACAGTACGGTCAATCAGATATATTAGTGCTGGGTGTAACAGTTCTCTCAACCAGATGGATCAGTGCTGGGCTTAACCGTACTGTCAGTCAGTTAGATCAGTGCTGGGTATAACAGTACTGTGAATCAGGTAGATGAGAGTAGAGTACAACAGTACTGTCAATCAGATAGATCCGTGCTGGGAATAACAGTACGGGTAATAAGTTGGATCAGAGCCGAGTATAACCGTCCTGTCGATCCGATGGACCGGAGTATATAATTCCTTTCAATCAGATAGATCAGAGCAGAGTACAATAGTACTGTCAATCAGATAGATCAGTGCAGGGTATAACAGTACTGTTAATAAGTTAGTTCAGTGCCGAGTATCACCGTTCTGTCCACTGGATCGCTTAGAGCAGAGTATAAAAGTCCTGCCAATGAGATAGATCAGAGCAGATTATAACAGTGCTGTCAATCATTTAGACCACTGCTTGGTATAACAGTACTGTCAATCAGATAGATTAGTGCAGGGTATAACTGTACTCCCAATCGGATAGATGAGAGCAGAGTATTATAGTACTGTCAATCGGATAGATCAGTGATGGATATAACAGTACTGTCAACAAGATAGACCAGTGCTGGAAGTCACATCAATCAGAGGAGAGTCTAACAGTACTGTCAATCTGATTGATCAGTGCTGTATATAACAGTACTGTCAATAGAGTCGTCGGGCACTGAAACAGGCCCTTTGGCCCACCAAGTCTGTGCCGACCAACATCCACCCATTTATACTAACCCTACATTAATCCCATATTCCCTGTCACATCCCCACCATTCTCCTACC
This sequence comes from Heterodontus francisci, assembly GCF_036365525.1. Classification (NCBI taxonomy): domain Eukaryota; kingdom Metazoa; phylum Chordata; class Chondrichthyes; order Heterodontiformes; family Heterodontidae; genus Heterodontus; species Heterodontus francisci. The sequence continues at coordinate 23,879,254 of NC_090381.1, forward strand.
ACCTACCTACACTTGGGGCAATTTACAATGGCCAATTTACCTATCAACCTGCAACTCTTTGACTGTGGGAGGAAACGGGAGCACCCGGCCGAAACCCACCTGGTCACAGGGAGAACTTGCAAACTCCACACAGGCAGTACCCAGAGCTGAATCCAGGTTGCTGGAGCTGTGAGACTGCACCACTTTGCCACCCAATGTGCTCCCTAATCAATGAGATAGATCTTTGCTGGATATAACAGTACTGTCAATCAGTTAGATCACAGCTGGCTACATGGTGTTCTATTTTCTCATGTTAATTGTCTTTCTGATCTCTCGTGTTAAAGATTTTCTGACCTCTCATGTGTAACTAGAGCTAACTGTTTGGTCTGCGTTGTTTATTTTGCCTGCAGTGCTGAAAGTTACCTGTCTGATCCTTCACTCTGGGCAATATGTGAAAAGCCCAAGAACATTGTGCTGTGGAACACAGTTCTCTTCTGCACTCTCATGGTAATCAGTTGTCTGGAGGTTCTTCTATGCACCATGCAGATAATAAATGGGTTGTTGGGCTGTATTTTTGGTAGGTGCTAACAGGGAAATGATGATGTGTTGACTGTCCAGATGCTGTGGTTTAGTCTTATGCCAACATCGGATAAAGCTGTCACACAAGTATTATTGACAGTGAGCAGCCTATCAAACATTTGCAATTTAATACAACCTCTCCTCTCACTTTTCACTAGCCTCCTGTTCCTAAATCTAATTCTAGAACCATACTCTACCTTTTCTCAAAAGTTTACTGTCACTCAATGTGTCAAATGATGACCCCAACACAGGATATCAAGACACTTGACTGGAACCCAAGAAACATAAATACAAATACTGGTTAATTACTTAAACAGTGACAAATATTTACAGACAATCAGAGTTCCCAGTTGATCCAAACCCTCATGAATTCCTTCTCCCAACTACACTAGAGTAATTGGTGCATCCATTACTGAGACATTCAAAGACAAACAAAGCCCAGATATTGCAGACCATTATCATTTGCAATACTGACTATTACAATTACAATTGTTGATGATTACAGACTAAACCTGAAACTTCAGTCTTTCACTCGGCTTCATCAAATTTTTCCGATAGATGAAATTTATGAAATGTTCCATCACACCTCTGATATCTCACAACTTGAAAAGGTAGTGGTGAGTGCCTTCTTAACCGCTGTGGTCCGTATGATATTTTTGTAGCAGTTTGATAGAACAGATCAACCACATGGAGACAGGATGGAAGAGATAGATACATAGGTAGGTCAGTCGCAAAGCTTTTCCTGGCCAATGAATTACCTTGGAAATGTAATTATTGTTGTTTTGTATGCAAATATAGCAGACAATTCTTTGAGTAGTGCCATGGGATCCTGTTTCCAGTGGAGCACACAGATGGGGCTTCAGGTTCGTGCATCGTCTGAAAGATGATACCTCTGACAATGCCACCTTCTCTCAGTACTACATTGAAGAGTCAGCATAGGTAATGTTCTCAATCCCCAACCTTCTGACTCCTAGGCAAATACTAAGAGCCAAGTTTGACCCTTGTTTCTGTTGTAGCTTACTTCCAGGATTTGGATGGAGCCCTTTGATTTCTTCTCTGGGTCCCAGGTGCTTAGAATCATAGAATCTTACAGCACAGAAGGGAGACTATTTGACCCATCAGGCCTGTGCTGACTCGTTTAAAGAGTTATCCAATTATTCCCACTCCCATCATCTTTCCTCATAGCCCTGCAAATGTTTCTTTTTCTCTTTCGGTGCAAAGGGTTCCAGATCTCTACTATCCTTTGTGTGTCTACTTATTAGTTGGATTTATGTTTAACTCTTCCTGTTTGTTAGAATCATTTGATGTGTATCGGTGACAGGGGTCACGGGCATCCAGGATCTTAAAAGGAGAGTTATGAATAGCTTTGGTGATCGCACACTCGAGCTGTCGAACACAATAGAATATAATTTGCCTCAGTTAGCAGATCTGGTTAGTAATGTATCATCTGTTCTATTTGATCCTAAGCTGAGTTTCCAACCCCATCACCAAGACCACCTACTTCCACCACTGTAACATCGTCCATCTCTGCCCCTGTCTCAGCTCATCTGCTGCTGAAACCCTCATCCATGCCTTTATTACCTCTAGACTTGACTATTCTAATGCTCTCCTGGTTGGCCTCACCCTTTGCACTACCTGTAAACTTAACCTCATCCAAATCTCCACTGCTCATATCCTAATTTGCACCACATCCCATTCACCCTCACCACTGTGCTTGTTGACCTACATGGATCCCAATCCACCTACACCTCAAATTTAAAATTCTCATCCTTGTTTCAAATCCCTCCACGGCATCAGCCCCTCCCTATCTCTGTAACCTCCTCCAGCCCTACAAACCTCTGAAATACCTGCACTCCTCCAATGCTGACCTTTTGCTCATTCCTGAATTTAATCCCTGCACAATTGGTGGCTGTGTCTTCAGTTGCCTCAGCCCTAAGCTCTGGAATTCCCCCCCTAAACCTCTCCGACTCGCTACCTCTCCCTCGCCCTTTAAGACACTCTTTAAAACCTACCTTTTGACCACGCTTTTGGTCACTTTTGGTCCAAATATTTCCTTACATCACTCGGTATCAGTTTGTTTGATGATCATTCCTGTGAAGCACCTTAGGACATTTTACCATATTAAAAGTGCTCTTTAAATGCCAGTAGTTGATGTTCTTTTGGTCTATTGACCTTTGTCAACATTGTATGATCGCTTTCATTGTTAAATCTGTAATTCACATTTAAAATTGATCAAATTACTAAATTGTGGAGTGTCTTCATTGAGAATACTGAACCAAATTTATGGCCGAGAAATTGGATTACATCTGAATTTTGATCCTGGTGCAGGGCAGTTGCCGAATGAGGCAGGTGGCAGGACCACAGCAAACTGGGCTCCCATTAGGTGCTCCTCCTGGCTCCACAATACGATAAGTAAAAACTTTTTAACTTACCTTTCGGATGCAGCCTCCAGCGTTCTCACTGTTAAGCACCTGGAAAAGCATACACAGGACACACTGCAATCATTCACAGTCTAATTTCACAATGGGGCCAGAAGCAGGCAGCAGCTGCCTGATTTGCATATGCAGTGAGCTTAACTGTTGCTTCAGGTGTATGCTCTCGACACCAATGGAGCAGCCCTTATACATTACCAAGAGTGGCTCGGTGGCACCACTACTGACCAAGCTGGGCAAGTCCTGAAGGAAATATCTTCCAGACTGGGCCTGCAGCAGGTGGAGAGAGAACCAACAAGAGGGAAAAACCTACCTGACCTTGCCCTCACCAATTTACTGTCTCAGATGCATCTGCCCATGGCCGTATTGATAGGAGTGACCACCACACAGTCATTGTGGGGACGAATTCCCGTCTTCACACTGAGGATACCCTCCATCGTGTTGTGTGGCACTACCACCATGCTAGATAGATAGATTCAAAACAGATCTAGCAGTTCAAAACTGGGCCTCCATGAGGTGCTGTGGGCCATCAGCAGCAGCAGAATTGTATTCAACCACAATCTGTAACTTCATGGCTCGGCATATGCCCCACTCTACCAACACCATCAAGCCGGGGATTCAACCCTGGTTCAATGAAGAGTGCAGGAGGGCATGCCAGGAGCAACACCAGGCAGACCTAAAAATGAGGTGCCAACCCAGTGAAGATACAACACAGGACTACATGCATGCTAAACAGCGGAAGCAGCATGCGATGGTAAGAGCTAAACAATCCCACAACCAATGGATCAGGTCTAAATCTCTGAGGTCCTGCCACATCCAGTTGTGAATGGATAATTAAATAACTAACCCGAGGAGGAGGCTCCACAAACATCTCCATCCTCAATAGTGGGGGAGCCTAGCTGGTCAGTGCAAAAGTCAAGCTGAAACATTTGTAACCATCTTCAGCCAGAAGTGCTGAGTGGATGATCCATCTCAGCCTCCTCCTGAGGTCCCCAGCACCACAGATGTCCGTCTTCAGCCAATTCGATTCACTCCGCGTGATATCAAGAAATGGCTGAAGGCTACGGGCCCTAACAACATCCTGACTGTAGTACTGAAGACTTGTGCTCCAGAACTAGTTGCTATTCAAGCCAAGCTGTTCCAGTACAGCTACAACACTGGCATCTCCCTGACAATGTGGAAAATTGCCCAGGTGTGTCTTATCCACAAAAAGCAGGACAAATCCAATCCAGCCAATTACCACCCCATCAGTCTACTCTTAATTATCAACAAAGTGATGGAAGGTGTCACTGACAGTGCTATCAAGCAGCACTTATTCAGCAATAACTTGCTAATTAATGCTCAGTTTGGGTTCCACCAGGGCCACTCAGCTGCTGACCTCATTACAGCCTTGGTCTATATATGGACAAAAGAGCTGGATTCAAGAAGTGAGGTGTGAGTGACTCCCCTTGACATCAAGGCAGCATTTGACCGAGTGTGGCAAGGAGCCCCAGCAAAATTGAAGACAATGGGAATCTCTACTGGTTGGAGTCATACTTAGCACAAAGGAAGATGGTTGTAGTTGTTGGAGGCCAATCATCTCAGTCCCAGGACATCACTGCAGATGTTCCTCAGGGTAGTGTCCTAGGTCCAACCATCTTCAGCTGCTTCATCAATGATCTTCCCTTTATCATGGACACTGTGCACGATTCCAGTCTCCCTATCCCTTGGTTAGGCCACACATTTTTTATTCATTAGATGTGGGCGTCACTGGGATTTATTGCCCACTGAAGGTGCTTAAGAATCAACCACATTGCTGTGGGTCTGGAGTCACATGTAGGCCAGCTAAGGTAATGATGACAGATTTCCCTTCTCTAAATGGAATGAACCAGATGGGTTTTTAACAACAATTGACAACTGTTTCATGGTCACCATCAGACTAACTTTTAATTCCAGAGTTATGAATTGGATTCATATTTCCCCATCTGCCGTGGTGGGATTCAAACCCATGTCACCAGATCATTAGCCAAGGCATTTGGATAACTGATCCAGTGATATTACCACTACACCACCACCTCCCTGAGCACTGTGCATAATTCTGGTCCCCTTATTATAAAAAAAAGATACTGAGGCACTAGAGGTGGAAATAAGATTCACAAGGATGATCCCAGAACTCCGAGGCTACAACTATCAGGAAAGATTGAACTGGCTGGGGATCCTTTCTCTAGAAAATTGAAGACTGAGAGGTGACCTGATGGAGGCCTTTAAAATTATGAAAGGGTGTCGATAGGGTAACTGTAGAGAAAATGTTCCCACTTGTGGATGAGACCAGAACTCGGCGGCCAACAATATAAGATAGTCACCAATAAATTCGATCGGGAATTCAAGAGAAATTTCTTTACCCAGAGAGTGGTGCGAATGTGGAACTCGCTACTACAGGGACTGGTTGAGGTGAATAGTATAGATGTATTTAAGGGATCAGCATTGGGACCCTTGCTCTTCCTGATATATATTAATGACACAGGATGTGTGTACAGGACACAACTTCAAAATTTGCAGATGATATGAAACTTGGAAGCATTGTGAACTGTGAGGAGGATAGTGTAGAACTTCAAAAGAACATAGACAAGTTGGTAGCTTGGGCGGACAAGTGGCAGATAAAGTTCAATACGGAGAAATGTGAAGTGATTCATTTTGGTAGGAAGAACATGGAGAGACAATGTGAAACAAAGGGTTCAATTCTAAAGGGGGTGGAGGAGCAGAGGGGCCTCGGTATATATGTGCATAAGTCATTGACAGTGGCAGGACAGGTTGATAGAGCAGTTACTAAAGCATACAGTATCCTGGGCTTTAGTAATAGGGGCATCGAGTACAAGAGCAAGGAAGTTATGTTGAACTTGTATAAGACACTAGTTCAGCCTCGGCTGGAGTATTGCATCCAATTCTGGGCGCTGCACTTTAGGAAAGATGTGAAAGCATTGGAGAGAGTACAGAAAAGATTCATGAGAATAATTCCAGAGATGAGGGCTTCAGTTATGCAGATAGGTTGGAGAAATTGGGACTGTTTTCCTTGGAGAAGAGGAGGCTGAGAGGTGCTTTGATAGAGGAATTCAAAATCATGAGGGGTCTGGACAGAGTAGATAGGGAGAAACTGTTCCCACTAGTGATAGAATCGAGAACGAGAGGGCACAGATTTCACGTAATGGGGAAGAGAAGAAAAAGTGACATGAGGAAAAACTATTTCATGCATTGAGTGGTTGAGGTCTGGAATGTGCTGCCTGAGAGTGTGATGGAGGCAGGTTCAACTGAAGCATTCAAAAGGGAATTAGACAGTTATATGAGAAGGAAATATGTGCAGGGTTATGGAGAGAAGGCAGGTTAATGGTACTAGGTAAATTGCTCATTTGGAGAGCTGGTGCAGACATGATGGGCCAAATGGCCTACTTCTACGCTGTAACAATTCTGTGATTCTAACATGAGAGAATCCAACCATCTTTCCTTGACATTCACAGCAGTATTACCATTGCTGAATCTTCCAACATCGACTTCCTGGTGGTTACCATTCACCAGAAACTTAGTTAGACTAGACATATAAATTCTGTGGTTACAATAGTAGTTCAGAGGCTGGGAATTATGTGGAAAGTAACTCACCTCCTGACTCCCAAAGCGTGCAACACTCAAGAAGCTCGACACCAGGACAAAGCAGCCCACTTGAATGACACTCCATATACTACCTTAAACATTCACTCCCTCCACCACTGACGCACAGTGGCAGCAGTGTGTACCATATACAAAATGCGCTGCAGGAACTTGCCAAGGCTCCTTCAACAGCACCTTCCAAATCTGCGACTACTGTCAACTAGAAGGACAAGGGCAACAGATGCATGGGAACATTACCACCTGCAAGTTCCGCTCCAAGTCACACACCATCCTGACTTGGAACTATATCGCCGTTCCTTCACTGTTGCTGGGTCAAAATCCTGGAACTCCCTTCCTAACAGCACTGTGGGTGTACCTACACCCCAAGGACTGCAGTGGTTCAATAAGGCAGCTCACCACCACCTTCTCAAGGGCAATTAGGGATGGGCAATAAATGCTGGCCTGGCCAGCGATCCTGACATGCCATGAACGAATAAAAAAGAAATAGTCGGTGGCACACTATGAACTTTAGTGATTACTCACAACTGAACACCTGTCTTGGCTACCTCAGAAATCAACACAGAAATGTAAAACTGGATGCACATTTGGCCAGACTGGGTAGGAATGGCAGGATGTCTTTCCTGAAGAATATTAGTGAACCAATTCAGGTTTAACAACAAAGCAGCTGAAATTGTAGGGGAGCTAAGTCAAAATATCCGACTGTATCCAAAACTGAAGTTAGTTGATTTTAGGCATTAGCCAAATTGAAAATAGTTGAAGATGCACCATCTAATTGATTCTGCAAGGCCAGGCCTTACAACAATAATTTGCATTTATCTAACACCTTTAATGTAGCAAAGGGCACTTCAGAGGAGTGCATTAAGAACATAAGAACATAAGAAATAGGAGCAGGAGTCGGCCCTACAACCCCTTAAACCTGATCCTGCATTCAATAAGATCATGACTGAGCTGATCTTGGCCTCAACTTCACTTTCCTGCCTGTTTGCCATAACCCTTGACTGCCCTATAGTTCAAGAATCTGTCTAACTCAACCTAGAATATATTCAATGACTCAGCCTCCACTGTTCTCTGGGGTAGAAAACTCCAGAGATTCATGACCCTCTGAGAAAAGAAATTCCTCCTCATCTCCATCTTAAATAGGCGAACCCTTATTTTGAAACTATGCCCCCTAGTTCTAGATACTCCCATGATAGGAAACACCCTCTCAGCATCTATCCTGTCAAACCCCCTCATCTTATATATTTCAATAAGTTCACCTCTTATTCTTCTGAACTCCAATGAGTATGGGTCCAGCCTGCTCGAACTTTCTTCATAAGAAAACCCCTTCATCCCAGGAACCAACCTAGTGAACCTTCTCTGAACTGCCTCCAATGCAATTATGTCCCTCCTTAAACAAGGAGACCAAAACTGTATGCAGTACTCCAGGTGTAGTCTCACTACCCCCGTCCTGTACATCTGTAGCAAGACTTCCCTACTTGTATACTCCATCCAATTGCAATAAAGACCAACACACCATTTGCCTTCCTAATTACTTGCTGCACCTACACGCTAACTTTTTGTTTTTCAAGTACGAGGACACCCAGATCACTCTGTATTGCGGAATTCTGTAGTCTCTCTCCACTTAAATAATATTTTGCTTTTCTATTCTTCCTACCAAAGTGGGTAACCACATATATTCCTACATTATACTCCACCAAATTTTTCCCAGTCACTTAACCTATCTATCTTTGCAGACTCTTTAGCTGGGATTTTATGAGCCCCATGGTGTTCCCAATGGCAGGATCGGAATTTGGTGAAACTTCCACTTCCACCATTTTTCCAGTATGGCGCGCCATTTTATATGTAAATAAATGATGCGGCGACGGGTAACGGAGACACATGTGATCATGCGGCGGGGATGGACTTTCATTGGTGGAAACTGCCGTCACTCGGTCAAGCACCATGAGCACTGCAGCTATGAATCATTCTGCGTCCCAAGCCTCAACGAGCAGCAGCTTTCGTGGTTTGTGTCTTCAGAATTTCTGCAATTAAAACTCCTTTTTCCTTGCTTAATTTTTCAAACCCAGCACCAACTTCCCATCATTTTTTTTGCACTACAGCAAGAACAAAGCAAAGGTTAGCCAGCAGGTAGCGTCCCACCCCATGGTTCAGTGATGCCTCCCTGCAGGTTCTCCTGCAGGTCCTCTTCCCTGCAGATGGAGCCAGAAGACCCTCCAGTCTCACCAAGGCGACCTGGATGGAGGTACAATAGGAGGTCTCAAACCGTGGTGTGACGTGGCGAGCCTAGATTCAGTGCTGCAAGCGTATCAATGACTTGCTCAGATCGGTGAGGGTAAGTGGTCTTGGTGAAGCTGTTCCATTGTTTTCCCTCTGGCTCTTTAAGACAGAGGGTAGACAAGGCATGCAGTGTGTTACGACTGAGGCAGGAGTAGTGCACTGTTTTTCTAGTTCCACTTTTCCACAGGTCACAACATATATTTAAATTTTTTCCCAGTTACCGATACGGTCAATCATAGACTCTATTTTTATCCCAGAATAAAATACACCAACCAGGTTTCCTTAATAAACAATAAAATTGACAGTTTATTATAAAACAAATCTTAACCAGTAACGAAGCAAAGCATTAACACACAGATTGAAATATAAAGGTTCTCTTTTTACCTTAGCCCCTCACACACACACACACAGACACACACACACTGGTTAACTGCAGAAAATAAAGGGATTTACTCTTTAGAGCTCTATTACAAAAAAAATGAAAAACAATACTTTGGCCAAATACTTGCCAATTCTTGAATAAAAAAAGAGAAGATATATAAAGATGTCAGATGTCCTTTTTTCCAGTTTGGCGCCCCAAATACGCATAGACGGCTGTCACTGGGATTTTCCTAGAACAATTCTTTTCAGGCGACGTGGAAGATCAGTTTGGGCAGGCCTTCCAGTAGAATGCAGCAACTGGGCTTTCAGGCAGGCCTTGCAGAAGGAATGCATCATCTATTTCTTACACTCGCTTCTAAGAGCTTCTCAAAGAGATGGAAAAGCTGGCAGGCTTTTCAAAGAGCTGGAAAAGGCTGAGTTGGGGTTTGCCCTTGGTAGGTTGTTTCTTTAACTCCTTTTCAGAACACTGTCCATACCCCAACTGCCTGTCCAAAGCAAAACCAAAAACATCTCAGGAGTCAAGACTCGTGACCCTATAAATCTTGACCTGTCGCTTCTCTGTAAACATCCAGTAATTGTTATTTGCAAGCCAAGTCCAAAAGACCTTCTGATGACCTCTTTTTAAAAAAACTACATTCCAGCATCAGTGGAATCTTTTTCAGTATAAAATACAAATCCTCATAATGTAACAAAAAAATTGGAAGCACTCGTAACACCTCTACCCTTGGAGGAATGAAACATCATTTTCAAATGCGTTTCATTACAAAGTATGGAAAAAAATAGGAGATTAAAAATTTTTAAACACATTTACACACTCATACTCAATCACTCTTTACCTGTAGTTAATATAATTCTGTTTTGTACCATCTTTGCACTCAGGTAACTCAAAGCAAAATTAGATTCTAGATAAAACATCTGCAATTACATTATTTCCTCCTGCAAGGTAGATAATCTTTAAGTGATAAGGTTGCAATAATGAACTCCATCAGAATAGTCTGACATTCTGGTTTTTGAATTTTTCCACAAAGGCTAGGTGTTTCTGATCAGTATTTACCAGTGTCTCTCTGTAGTCATGGTGGGCATAAACTTCAAAATGCTTAAGAGCCAACAATAAACCTAGGGTTTCTTTTTCCACTGTTGAATATCTTTTCTGGTGTCAATTTAGCTTTTTGGAAAAATATACCACTGGCCTTTCTATGCCTGATTCATCATCTTGTAACAGGGCTGCACTGACCCTAGGTCACTAGCATCAATTCCTACCTTGAAGGGCTTAGTGAAAATTGAAGCAGCCAACATGTGTGCAGGAAGTGTATCCAGCTGCAGCTACTGGCTACCTGCATTACGGAGCTGGAGCTGCGGTTAGATTCACTGTGGAGCATCCGTGATGCTGAGGACGTCGTGGATAGCACGTTTAGTGAGGTGATCACACTACAGGTAATGGCTGCACAGGCAGAAAAGAGATGGATGACCACCAGATGGAGTAGTAGGTGCAGGCAGGTAGTGCAGGAGTCCCCTGTGGCCATCCCCCTCTCAAACAGATATACCGCTTTGGATACTGTTGGGGGGGATGGCCTCCCAGTGGAAAGCAGCAACAGCCAAGTTTGTGCACCACGGAGGGCTCTGCTGCACAGCAGGGGAGGAAAAGGGTTGGAAGAACTATAGTGATAGGGGATTCTATCGTAACGGGTGCAGATAGGTGTTTCTGTGGCCACAAACGAGACTCCAGGATGGTATGTTGCCTCCCTGGTGCTCGGGTCAAGGATGTCTCGGAGTGGCTGCAGGACATTCTGAAAGGAGAGGGTGAGCAGCCAGAGGTCGTGGTCCATATTGGTACTAACGACATAGGCAGGAAGAGAGATGAGGTCCTGCAAAGTGAATACAGGGAGTTAGGCAGAAGGTTAAAAAGCAGGACCTCTAGGGTTGTAATCTCAGGATTACTCCCTGTGCCACGTGCTAGTGAGGTTAGGAATAGGAGGATTAGGCAAATGAATGCGTGGCTGAAGAGCTGGTGTAGGCGGCAGGGCTTCAGCTACTTGGATCATTGGGATCTCTTCTGGTGCAGAGGTGACCTGTACAAGAAGGACGGGTTGCATCTAAACTGGAGGGGGACCAATATCCTTGTGGGGTGGTTTGCTCGTATTACTCGGGAGGGTATAAACTAGTCTTGCAGGTCGCTGGGACCCAAAGTAGTAGTCTCTCCGATGAGATAGTTGAGGCAAATGTAGAGGTTAAAGCAAGCAAGTCCAGTATGCAGGCTGGGCAGGGGCAGGGAGCTTGGAAGGTCTGGTAGGCTAAACTGCATTTACTTTAATGCAAGAAGTCTTACAGGTAAGGCAGATGAACTCAGAGCATGGATCGGTACATGGGATTGTGATATTATAGCTATTACGGAAATGTGGTTGAGGGATGGGCAGGACTGGCAGCTCAATGTTCCGGGGTACCGATCCTTCCAGCGTGACAGAGGTGGAGGTAAGAGAGGAGGGGGAGTTGTACTATAGATTAGGGAGGACATCACGGCAGAGAGGATATCCTGGGGGCAATGTCCAGCGAGGCCATATGGGTAGAACTTAGAAATAAGAAAGGGGTGATCACTTTGATGGGATTATATTATAGGCCCCCCAATAGTCAGAGGGAAGTGGAGGAGCATATATGTAGGGAAATCACCGATAGGTGTAGGAATTATAGGGTTGTAATAGTAGGTGATTTTAACTTCCCTAATATTGACTGGGACTGCTTTAGTGCGAAGGGATCAGATGGGGAAGAATTTATTCAGTGTGTCCAGGGTAGTTTTCTGAAGCAGTATGTGGATGGCCCTACTAGAGAAGGGGCTACACTCGACCTCCTCTTAGGAAATGAAGCTGGGCAGGTGGTTGATGTGTCAGTGGGGGAGCACTTTGGGACCAGTGACCATAACTCTATTAGCTTCAAGATAGGAAAAGGATAGGACTGGTCCTCAGGTTGAGGTCCTAAATTGGGGAAAGGCTAATTTCGATGGCATCAGATAGGAACTCTCAAAAGTTGAATGGGAGAGGCTGTTTACAGGTGAAGGGACGTCTGGAAAGTGGGAGGCTTTTAAGAGTGAGATAGGAAGAGTTCAGGGCTGGCATGTTCCTGTTAGATGGAAGGGCAAGGCTGGCAAGTTTAGAGAACCTTGGTTGACGAGGGATATTGAGGGTCTGGTCAGGACAAAGAAGGAGGCATATGTCAGGTATAGGCAACTGGGATCGAGAGAGTCCCTCGAGGAGTATAGGGGATGGAGGACTACACTTAAGAAGGAAATTAGGAGGGCGAAAAGGGGCCATGAAATTTCCCTGGCAGATAAGATAAAGGAGAATCCTAAAAGATTCTATAAGTATATTAAAAGTAAAAGGGTAGCTAGGGGGAGAGTAGGTCCCCTTAAGGATCAGTGTGACAATCTATGTGTGGAGCCACAGGAAATGGGTGAGGTCTTAAATGAATATTTCTCGTCCATATTTGCCGTGGAGAAGGTCATGGAAGCTAGTGAGTTCAAGGGAGGGAACACCGATATACTGGAGCATATCAACATTACAAATGAGGAGGTGTTGGAGGTTTTGAAGCGCATTAAGGTGGATAAATCCCCAGGGCCTGACCAGGTGTATCCTAGGATGCTATGGGAAGCAAGGGAGGAGATTGCTGGGGCCCTGGCAGAGATTTTTGTATCATCATGAGCCACGGGTGAGGTACTAGAAGACTGGAGGATAGCTAATGTTGTGCCTTTATTTAAGAAGGGCAGCAGGGATAAGCCTGGGAACTATAGGCCGGTGAGCCTTACATCAGTGGTGGGAAAGTTAATGGAGGGGATTCTGAGAGACAGGGTTTATATGTATCTGGAAAGGCATGGTCTAATTAGGGATAGACAGTATGGCTTTGTGCGTGGGAAATCATGTCTCACGAATTTGATTGAGTTTTTCGAGGAGGTGACCAAGAGGATTGACGAGGGCAGGGCGATGGACGTTGTCTAAACCACATGGTAGGCTGGTTCAGAAGGTTCAAATACATGGGATCCAGGGTGAGCTAGCAAATTAGATACAAAATTGGCTTGGTGATAGGAGGCAGAGGGTGGTAGTGGAGGGTTGTTTTTCAGATTGGAGGCCGGTGACCAGTGGTGTGCCGCAGGGATCGGTGCTGGGCCCTCTGTTGTTTGTCATATATATTAATGATTAGTAAGTTTGCAGATGACACCAAAATTGGTGGTATAGTGGACAGTGAAGAAGGTTGTCTAAGGTTACCACAGGATATAGATCAACTGAAAAAGTGGGCAAGGGAGTGGCAAATGGAATTTAACGCAGACAAGTGCGAAGTGATGCATTTTGGGAAGTTAAACCAGGGCAGGACATATACAGTGAACGGCAGGGCCCTGGGGAGTGTTGTTGAGCAGAGAGACCTTGGGGTGCAAGTACATAGTTCCCTGAAAGTGGCAACACAGGTAGACAGGGTGGTGAAGAAGGCGTATGGCATGCTTGCCTTCATCGGCTGAGGCATTGAGTACAAGAATTGGGACATCATGTTACAGTTGTACATAACGTTGGTTAGGTCGCATTTGGAGTACTGTGTGCCGTTCTGGTCACCGCACTACAGGAAAGATGCGATTAAGCTAGAGAGGATGCAGAAAAGATTCACAAGGATGTTGCCGAGTTTGGAGGGCTTGAGTTATAAAGAGAGACTGGATAGGCTGGGTCTGTTTTCCCTGGAGCGAAGGAGGCTGAGAGGGGACATGATAGAGGTATATGAAATTATGAGAGGCATAGATAGGGTAGATAGCCAGAGCCTGTTTCCCATGTAGGGGTGACTAAAACTAGAGGGCATAGATTTAAGGTGAGAGGGAGGAGGTTTAAAGGGGATCAAAGGGGTAAATGTTTCACACAAAGAATAGTGGGTATCCTGGAATGAGCTGCCTGAGGAGGTGGTGGAGGCAGGAACAGTAGCGACATTTAAGAGGCATCTGGACAGGTACTTGAATGAGCAAGGCATAGAGGGATATGGAATTAATGCAGGCAGGTGGGTTTAGTATAGATAGGCATTATGGTCAGCATGGACGCGGTGGGCCGAAGGGCCTGTTTCTATGCTGTACGACTCTATGACTCTTTTAAATCCTGTTTGTAGCCTTTTTAGGTCTTCTCGTTGTTCTGTATCTAAATATGAAAGCATAGGGCTGAATTTTAATAGCGCGCTGCAGTTCCTTGGCAGCGTGCTTTCAACTTGGTGGCCGTCCGACAGGGAAGGGCTGCTAAGGTGTCCTTGCAATATTCTGCGCGGGGGCTCATTTAAATAGTGGGGGTGGAGTGGCCGCCCCCGATGACATGTAGGGGCGGCCGCCACATCCCCGGCAACAGCGTCCAGCACCACAGCGCAGGCGCCGGCGCCATTTTTAAAGGGCTTCATGTCCTTCAGTTACATTGTAAAATTTAAAGGTCCCGATCTCCAAGAATTTAAAACAAAATGTTATTTCAGGTGTCAGTCACGTATCCCACCCCCAATGGGTAAATCATAGATTAATTGACCTCTACCACCATGATAAAATGTTCTTAGTATCATGAACTTTCCCCCCTGACATTTGTTCCCTTTGACCCTCAACCCCTTGCCACCATCCCCACAGCCAATAATAAATGTTTTCCCTGCTCCTCCACCCCTCCTGCCCAGAAAATTTTATTCCTCCCCCCTCCCCACCAGGTTCTTGCCTTGGAGCTCCGTGAAGGCCGAACGGAGGCTGTAACATTGGCGTGGGACGTCCGCCACCTGCAGGTAAGTTTATTAGCATCTCATTTATATTCATTTGAATATGCAATTGAAGGGCCTATCACCAGGTGGTGGGGGGCCGCACTGGGGTCCCCCCGCCGCCAGTAATATGCAGTGGGCCCTTCTCGACATTGCGGGTCGAGGCAGGCCTCTCGCCGCAAAATTTTACCGGGCCCCACACCGCGACCCGCAGCGTCGAGGGGCTGGTAAAATTCAGCCCATAGTATCCAATCTCCCTAACAATTCAGTATTAACTAACTGGATAGTAGGAGGTTCAATTTGAGAATTGTCTAGGCCTCCTTCTGCCTCATTTTCATTATCCCTTTTATCCTTCACTGTCTCTACTACCTGACATACCAGTGCTAGCTTATCCTCCTCCCGGCGATGATATCGTTTTAATATATTGATATGACACAGCTGATTCTTTTTCTGATGATCTGAGGTGTCAATCAAATAATTTACTTTACCAATCCTTTTGACTACTCCATATGGTCCATTGAATCGTGCTTTCAACAGTTCACCCTGTAAAGGCTAGCACATCATCCCCTGGTTGAAATGTTCGGGTTTTGGCATGCTTGTCTGCCCGTTTCTTCATAGTTGTGTGGGAAGCTTTAATGTGTTCCTGAGCCACTTTGCAAGCTCTCGTGTGCTTTTCTTGGAACACGGATACCTAATCCAGCACAGAATATTCATCCCTCTGTTCTAAAAATTTTTCTTCAATTAGTTTTAGAAGACATCGTATCTCATGTCCATAAACTAATTCAAAAGGACTAAAACCAGTAGAGGCATTAGGTGAATCCCTAGTAGCAAACAAAAGAAATTCTAGCCCCTTATCCCAATCATGGGGATAGTCATGACAGTATGCCCTGATGATACTTTTCCAAAGAAGCTCCCTGTGTCTATCGGTGGTATGCTGAAGACTTTAACTATTGTTATGACCAGGTGAGCAATGTCTAGGGGTCTTTTGCTGTCTTTTCCTGGTCTTATTACAACAGGGTTTTATTTTTTTAAAACAATGTGTTTTGAGCTCTCCTTTGTGTGAATCCTTGTTCACAGTTTCCAATTATAAGGCAACGAACTGAGCATAAACAGGCTTTCTTTCATTTAAAGCAGAAAGGTTACATTTATTAAACCTTAAACTTAAACTCTAATATGGTTCAGGCCTACGGATATACGACGCGCCCGCTTTAGCATTCACACGCAATATAAACATGCAAAAGTGGGGACAGAAAAGAGCAGAAGAAAAGATAAGTAGAAAAGTTTGAGGCAATATCTTGTCACTGTTTCTCAAGCTCACTGTAGTCCTTGATTGAAGATATGGTCTTGCATTTCATTGAGGCCCAGTATTTGTCTTAAAAAACCTTGCTCACATAGGAAATCTTTCTCTGTTTTAGTTTCATATGTTTTCACAAGATTCAGTTCTGTGGGAAGAGAGAAGATGAGATGTTCTCAGTTCCAGGAGAGGTCTTTACTCCATGAACACACAGCTTTGTATCCCAAAATCCCTTTGTTGGAAGTGCAAATGCAAAAAAAAGACTTCCAGGTTGCCCCACAGGTTAGTCATGTGACTAGTTCCTTATATGGAACAGTCTCTTTACATCCTTTGTTGGAGGTTCAAATTTCTCTGCCACAGCCAGTTAGCCATGTGACTACAACTGGTCTGACCACTTCTGTGTATTGGAGAAGCAACTGCTGAGTCCCCATTGTTTCAACATTGTCTGGTTCTATGTAAATGTCCTTCCAGTCAGGGTTTGCAATTTTTAAGTTTTAATCTTCATGTGCCTCAGTCTTGGCAGGTGGGGTTTGCCTGACACTATGTTATATACAAATTACCCATAATTTCCGGAAAAATTTTAGACATAAAATTGGAACCTTGATCCGACTGAATTTCAATCGGTAATCTATATCTAGTGAAGAACTAGGTTAACTTCTCTACCACTACCTTAGCAGAAATGGTTCTCAAGGGAATAGCCTCTGAGAACTGAGTAGCCATATCCATGATAATGAGTATATATTGCTGTCCCACTTTTGTTTTTGGTAAAGGTCCCACACAGTCTACCAACTCCCTACTAAATGGTTCCCAAAAACTGGTATGGGAATTAGAGGTGCCAGTTTTATGGCAGGTTGTGCTTTTCCCACAATCTGGCACGTTTTACAAAACTGCATGATGTCTTTGGAAAGACCTGGCCAGTAAAAATGTTGACTGATACATGATTGGGTCTTCCAGATCCCCACATGTCCCAATATAGGAATTTCATGCACTATCCTTTATATTTCCCGATGATACTTGGGCAGTACCACTATCTGATGAACAACCATCCATTCTTCGCCAACAGATCTGTGAGGAGGTCTCCACTTCCTCATCACAATCCCATCTTTAATATAGTAGCCTTCTGGAATTCCCTATGTCTTACTTTCCCATCCTTTGTCCTTTTCAGATTTGTGGGAGTGAGCTTGCTTTTTGAGGGTTCTAAACTTTTGGCAATAGGCTTCGGGTACTAATTCATATGCCCCGAGGATAGCATTTTTGGTCAGTTCATAATTTGATGAACTCTTATCTGGCAACAAGGAATAAACCTCATGGGCTTTTCTGGTTATCTTGCTTTGCAATAAAAGAGACCAGGTCTCTGCTGGCCATTTTAGCTGCCTTGCCAGTTTCTCAAAAGACACAAAAAATTCTTCCACATCTTCCTCATTGCATTTTGGAATTAATTGAGTGAGTTTTAGCAATTTTGTGCCCAGCCCCGAATTCTGCTTCTCCATATTGGCCATGCTCTCACTGGGGTTACTCTGTTGCCCCCTAGTTATCTCAAGCCACTTCAACTCTTTTTCTTTGCATTCTTTCTGGAATATTCTTTCTCTCTCTCTCTCCTCTCTCTCTCTCTCGCCCCTTCTCCTGTCTTTCTCTCTCTCTCCTTCCTTTTATTTTCTTCACATTCCTTTTGGCAGGCTCTCACTTTCTCTCTTTCCTGCCTCTCTCTCTCTCTTTTCCTGTCTTCTAATTCAAGTTTCCTTTGTTCCAATTGTATCTTTGCTAGCAGTACCCTCTCTGGGTCTACTTTTAACACTGCCTCTGCTTCTTTAGATTCAAGGGAAAAATGGGGGGCCACTAGCCTTAGGAGTTCAGACGTCCTAGCCTTGCCATGTACAGTGATCCCACACTGCTCAGCCATTTTCCTCAGTTCCTCCACAGACATTGCTTTTAACTTACCTCAAGTTACTTCACCCTAGCTTGGAAAGCCACTCGCTTCAGTTGCAGACATGTTAGTTTTCAATCACACACAACCACAAGAAAACCTGCATTAAAACCTTGCTCTTTTTGATTGGGAACAATCTGGCTTCCCACTTCCAATTTCACTCGTTTGTCTGTGGGTAAAATTCCTGTTGCTGGCACCCAAATTTCTGTTATGACCAGGTGAGAAAGGTATCTAGGGGTCTTTTACTGTCTTCACCTGATTTTATTGTAACAGGGTTTAATTTTAAGCACACTGTGTTTGGAGCCTCCCCTTTGTGAATCCCTGTTCACAGCTTTCCAATTATAAGGCAAAGAAATGAGCACACCAGGTTTTCTTTAGGGTTAAAGAAGAAAAGTGAAATTTATTAAACCTTAAACTTGAACTCTAATATGGTTAATGCCTACGGATATACGATGTACCCATGCTAGCATGCACACGTGATACATAGGGACAAAAAAGAGAAGAAAAATAAAATGAAGAGGTTTGAGGCAGTCTCTAAAAGGAGTTTTCTTGTTACTGTTTCTGTGTTTCCAGCTCACCGCAGAGTCCTTGATTGTAGACAACTCTTACTTTTCGTTGTGGCCCAGTGTTCTTCTTAAACCTTGTCCACTGTAGAAGACATTCCTCTCTTGGGGTTCGTTTGTCTTCAATGGTTTCCGAAGCTGGTGAGAGCGAGATGAGAGCAGACAGGAGAGAGGTGTTCTCAGTCCAGGAGCTAACAGCCTTATGAATTCAAATTCCCTGTTGGACCTTCAAATTCAAAAAACTCCAACAGTCAGTCATGAGACTAAACTGGCCTGACCATGTCTACTTGTGTATTCGGCCATCTTAGTAGTTCACCTGGAATGCTTCAGTGTCTGGTAATCAAAAGTCCACTGTGGATTAAATTGGAGCAGGGAATAGCTCCTTTGTCCTTTGAAGTACTTGTCTGTTGATCTGCTAATGTTTCCCTCCAGTGAAAATCTCCAATTGTTTTTTAAAGCAAGTTCTTTCTTCATCATCAATAGTTTAAAATCAATGTTCAAGTGGCAAAATTTATTTTCTTCATTCTTGGCAGGTGGGGGGCTTGCCTGTACCCCAGTAAGTCCCATGGGTTTACCCTGCAACATCCAGCATTCTACACGAAGGTGTCCCACCTTGTGACAATGGTAACACTTAGGTTTGCAGACCTCACTTCCACCCTCAACATCTTCCTTTCTGGCCTGAGGAGGAGATCCTGGGGCATTCCCAACTTTCACTTCTTGTCCCCGGCTACTTGCCTTCCTTTCACCCTCACACCTGCTATCCTTCTTTGGTTTGGGGGGTGACAGAGAAAGGATTTGGGCTTATAAACAAGCTCATAATCATCAGTGATTTCAGCTGCCTGGCTGGCTGTTGAAACCTTCTGGTTCTCTACATGGGTTCTTACTCACTGAGAGAGTGAATTTTTAAATTCTCCAGGAGAATTAGTTCCCTCAGGTTCTCAGACGTGGCTTCTGCCTTTGGTGCCCATATCCAATGATCAAAATTAATTTGCTTTACCCTCTCAAATTCTAGATAAATCTGCCCAGGTTGTCTCCGGAGGTACCAAAATTTCACCTGTACGCTTCAGGGACCAACTCAAGAGCAGCGAGAAAAGCCTATTTTGCTCTCTTATAAGCTGCTGAAGCCTCTTGAGAAAGCATGGCATAAACTTCATGAGCTCTGCCCATCAAGCTGCTTTGCATTAGCAGTGTCCAGCTTTCCATTGGCCACTTTATCTGTTTGGCTATCACTTCAAAAGAAATGAAAAGTGCCTCTACGTCCCTTTCCTCAAACTTAGGGAGGGCTTGTACAAATTTAAACAGCTCTCCACTGGGTCCTGAGCTGGAGTCAGATCTTCCCTCACCAGAACTTTCACTAGAGTTAAGACCACCCCTTTGTCTTAGTTCAATCTTTTAAAATTCAAATTCCCTCCCTTCTTTTTCACTTTCTCTTTGAAATTCTAGTTCAAGCTTTTTCATTGTCAGTTCCTTTTCCTGCTCAAGTTTTCTCTTTCTATTTCTTTTTCTTTGTCAAGTTCAAGCTCCTTCATCTGTAACTGAATTTTAGCCAATTCAACTGCACTATGCTCTGGTTTGCCTTCTTCTTCTTCCAATTGCTATTGTGCTATTACTTCAATTATGTCTGCTTTCATAGCTCCTGGTTTTAACTCTAATGCCAACAATTCTGTCAAATCCTTTAGCCTAGCCTTGGTTAAGTTTCTCAAATCACTCAGGGATACACCCTCCTTCCCCAGAAAGGTCACAGCAACTGACACAGACATTCCGGTGGTGTAGACTTTAGCCAGTTGCACAAGAAACCTGTTTTTTTCCTCTCTTTTCAATTATTATTACCCCACTTACAATTGTGTGTTATCGGCGCTGGGTTATCCCTCAAAGAGCCCCAATTATATGTTACAACCGAGGCAGGAGGAGTGCACTGTCTTTTCTAGTTCCACTTCTGCACAGGTCACAACATATATTAAAATTTTTTCCCAGCTACCAATATGGTCAATCATAGACTCTATTTTTATCCCAGAATAAAATAGACCAATCAGGTTTCTTTAATCAAAAACAAAATTTCCGGTTTATTACCGAAATAATCTTAATCAGTAATGACGCAAAGTATTAACACACAGACTGAAATATAAAAGTTGCCTTTTTACCTTAGCCACACACATACTGTTTAACCGAAAAAATAAAGAGTTTTACTCTTTAGAGTTCTGTTACGAAATAAAAACAGACAAAAAAAGAATACTTTGGCCAAATACTTGCTAATTCTTGAAGAAAAAAGAGAAGATATGGAAAGATGTCAGACGTCATTTTTTTCCATTTTGGCATCCCAAATACGCACAGATGTCACTGGGATTTTCCTAGAACAGTTCTTTTCAGGTGATGTTGAAGATCAGTTTGGGTAGACCTTCCACTAGAAATGCAGCAACAGGTGTTTCAGGCAGGCCTTTCAGGAGGAATGCATCATCAATTTCTCTGTTTCTTACACTCGCTTCTAAGAGCTTCTCAAAGAGATGGAAAAGCTGGCAGGCTTTTCAAAGAGCTGGAAAAGGCTGAGTTGGGGTTTGTCCTTGATAGATTGATTCTTTAACTCCTTTTCAGAACACTGTCCAGACCCCAACTGCCTGTCCAAAGCAAAACCAAAAACATCTCAGGAGTCAAGCCTCCAGACCCCTATAAATCTTGACCTTTCACTTCTCAGTAAACATCTTCCCTACGTCAAAAAAGTCCCCTGCTGGGTATTTATCTGAAAAAAGGTGCCTTCCAGTAACTGTTGTTTACAAGCCAAGTCTAAAAGACCTTTTGGTGACCTCTTCATAAAAAAAAGTTCCAGCATTGATGAAATCTTTTTCAGTTTTAAAACACAAATCCTCATGATTGAACAAAAAAATGGAAGTGCTCATAACAAGTTGAATGCGTAAGCAGCCTTGGTGCCATACAGTAACTGACTGTGCAAAGTTGACAATTGGCATTTTTTATGTGCTTGGATGAGTCATGCAAAAGCCAGTCTGGAATGAGTGATATCGATGCATGTGGGAACTAAAGGGTTAACCTCTGCCATCTTTATCTGTTGGATGAATCTATGTAAGTTATGGTCTGATAAAACTCACATGAGCTGCTATGTTTCAAATTAGAATGATTTGAAGTGATGTTGTGGTTATGCTCGGGAATAGTTATACTTTGTATATATATATCAATCAATAAATTAGATTAGAACTAAGTTATGGACTTTGTGCTTAGAATCATGTTGTTAAATATGAAATGTATATTGGTATATTGTAGTGGGGAGATGGTGGGAGATGGTGTTTTTTGTAACAACGATAGCAGAAATAGTGTTGCTATGAGATGGGATGCCCATTCTGCATTTCAACTAAGACAGACTCAGTCACAATAAGGGATAGACTTATAGGCCTCATGAAAGATGATAATGCAAATTAAGATATTCAGAGACCACTCGAGACTTGAACTTACAGCAAACATTCCCCATTGTGTGACAATGACTTGGGTCATCAAGCTGTCTGCAGAGATAATGTACAGAGGGTAGAGTCATATCTGCTGTAATCTGACTGTTATAAACTAATCAAGAAGGGACAATGTACAGAAGGTGAGGTCATACCTGACCAATCAAAGGGTTAAGGTGGACTATAACCTAATATGGAAGGAAGGAACCCTCAGAGGGGGTCATAAATAGCAGGTGCTGGGACATCTCAGGGTGCACTGATTGAAGAAGAAACCAACTTACAGTCAACAGAACACCTCAAGAAAGAAGACAGCACCACCGCAGCTCAGAAATAATGACTGAGGACACTCTACATTCTGCTGTATAGCTACTGCCATTGGTTAAGGTTTGCTTGTATATTCTTGCTCTCTATCTTGATTAAGAAGCCAGAGTTTGTACCTTGTGGGTCAAAAGCTAGTCAACATCCCACCTAAACACACACATATCTTACATGCATGTATACAATGGGCGTAATGCATCTTTTGGCATGTCATTAAATCTGTACTGTCTCCTGTAGGATAAACACACCCACAACCAGTGTGAGCGGGCAAGGATAGGTGGAAGTGTCCCAGATATCAGGATGCTGACACCAGCTGAGGAGGAGGCATCAGAAATAGCGAAAGAGAAGGAAGACAGGGCAATCACAGATGACGAGGCAGGATTCTCAAGGCATAAGGATGAAGTGTCATCTTCAGTCTTGCAGCCATATATACCGCTGGGTTGGAATGACTAAATGAATCACTCGACACCCAGATCTGATTCAACCGTCAAAAAGTTTATTGTTTTACACCGGTGGGGAGCAGGCCTCTGGGCAGTCCAGGTACTTCTCCACCGAACAGAAGAAATTACACAGTTTAAATACAGTTACTCAGCCCATATCAGCTGGACATTGTTCAATTGATTCGGAGTCTTATAATCACATGGATGAGTGATCAGGGCATGTTCTACCCCTTATTCTGAGGGTCTCATCCTCTTGTGACTATGTGATCAAGTCCTGTCATACCCCTTATCTCTTTAGGTGAAGAAATAACAGATGTAGAACTTTAAGCTTGTTTAGAACCTTAAGCTAGTTTAGAACAACAAGACCTTGTATCCGTGTGTACCCAGGGCTTCTTCCTATCTAACCACTGTCTGGGTTTGTCTATGAGTATGCTTCTAATCTAGTTTCTATTGAGACAGCTAATTAATCTATTCCTTACTACAATTTACTATGTGTTACACATAACTATGGCAGGCTACCATCTGCTGTTTCAGCCAAATACCTTCTTCAGCTATTTTGTAGCCATCCTGTCATTTTGTTCATTTAACTGTTGCTTCTGCTATGGCTGGCCCTTACAGTCCCCTCTTTCGGTAATGGCCTACCCCTAGGCCCATTAACCGACCTATTCAGCTGTTTTATACCACCTCCATGCTGGCCAGTCATGGGATTTCAGGAATTCTGGTCATTCAGATCAAATTATAGTGTTCCGTGGGAGCCTGTAATCTCAGCCATTCCCTTGCCAGGGCGTGTTCTCTCTTCCTCAGTGTATAGCGTCTGCAAGATCTGCAAGCCATTATTCCCCATGCCAATGCCAGTATTAGCTGTACTCCCACTAAAATGTGTGATATTATTCTAATCCAGGGGTGGATGTTAACGTTCATTCCCCAGTCCCATACCTCTCCCCACCAGCTTCGATCTTCGAGTTCTCGTTCCGTGTTTTCCTGGAGAATATAAAGTTTCTTTTGTAGCTTATGATAGAGTTTAACTGACTGCCCTATCCTCTGCCTTATCTCCCCTAGTTCCTCTGTTAAGTGTGGGATGGGGGCTTGTTCTGGTTCTTCGTAGTCTGTTCGATGGTCATGGAGTTGGTCTGTGGCATTGATTATTGTGGGCTCTCGTTACTGAATGTGGACTATTCGAGCCTGCCCAATGGTCACCGGTCTGTGAAGGGTAAAACAGAAGTTTCGGTATGGGATAGGGCAGCGGAAATTCCCATACTGATATGACGTGTCTATGGTGGACATGCAATATTTTCCTTTGCCTCCATACCCTGACCGTTCAAAGTGCTGGGAGGTGTGGACAATTTCCAAAACACACCCTTCTGTGCGGTTGAACCCGCATTCATCCAACTCCCCTTGTCCAACCAAGTGGGGGCATATGGTGATGCTACCTCTTTGTTTACACCCTGTACGAGATATCCCATATAAAGTGTTGTTGCTTTGTATGACATTGGTGTCAGTGAGATAGTATCGAAGGGAGGAATTGCCCTGTACGACGCCATCTGATAGTGATGGTAAGGTCCCACCTCTGGGGTTACGATGGAAATCAGTAGGACCATTCCTATCCCTACAGCTTGTCCCCCCTTGCAATCTAGGACCATGGGGTAAACCCTTGTTAAGCCCTTCAGGGTACAATTATCCAGCATCCCCCTGAATCCTGCTAATTGGGCTAACCGGGTGCTGTTGATCCAATCGGGTACCTCCCCCCTTTGGATCTGATCGAGATTGTGTCTTATCTGGCCCACTATCCATAGACCGTACGCGTGGCACAACTGACCTTGTCTCTGTTTTCCGGTGTCCTCCCGTTCTCTGTCGATGAAATGATTGATTGTCTTAGCATGTGCCTCCATCACCACTACCCCATCTAACTGTATATCCACTGTCTGCTGCCCCAGACAGTCTTGGTCTTTCTAGGCCTTCTCAGCTTGAATTATGAGCTCCCTTATAACCCTCCAGAGTCGTTCCACATTCTCGTTTACCCCTTGACTATCTAAAGAATTCATTAAAGAAGTCCCAGTATTGAACCCTGTTACTACGTCATTTAATATTTCTCTATTGTATTTACGAAATGGGTTATGCCCCCTTAACCTAGTGGCCCCTGTGGCATCAGCAACTTGACATATCACAACATCAGTTAACATATTATATATAATCTTTGCCTGCTCTGAACACTACTCCGGTATCCAGATGCCTGAGACATTGATCAGCAAGGGCACAATTTCATGCTTTACATTATCGTACAAAATCTCTCCCTGATTCAACAGGTATATTCCATTGTTGGGTCCTTTTGCTAGTTTTGGACATTTAAGTTCTTTAGGGGTTGCGGACAGTGTTAAAGGGCGAGGTGTTGTCGGATCAGGGGGAAAACATATGCACAATGATAAGGCTGGTGTTGCCCTGGGCTTGATGTATCCACACACATCCATATTCCCTTCAACTTTCCTTATCGTCTGTTGCCCAGTGGGAGGGGCACAAACAATTCCGAAGACACTGCTCTCAGTCACCCCTCCCCCTTTCTGTCTGGTCACGCAGTTAGCACGGTCATCTGTGGAGCACCATACACAAACTACATCTTTGCCCGGATTCACTATAAGCCATGCATTCAAGTAGGTTCAGTCCCTATTTTGATCTTTACTTGCCGGTATACACTACCCATCTGACATGTTGTGCAATGCCCCATAGTTCCTATAGTCCATGCTAATAGTAATCCGTTGTGTATACGTCACTGGGTCTTTGTTCTTTCTTTCCGGTCGTTGTCCCAAGCCTCCGGATATTAGCATCAGGCCCCACAGACACTGTAGTCCATTCCTTCCCATTCTCCACTAGTGGTTATATCTGTAATTTGAACACACCGTCCTGGTGGTCACCAGGTGTTAGTACTCGTCCATATTGTGAGTATCCACTGACGAGGGATACATGTCTACCTGTGGGGACTGAACACATCCTGGGGAATCCAGGAGTTAATTTATATTCTTATCATCTCTACTCTTTTGAAATTATCTATATGGTCCCATCGTGCTCGGGCTTCGTTTCCCACAACCCTTGCCGTCTAATAGTAATCCAAATGCCTATCAACACTATCATTATTCCCAGCCCCCCGAATAGTCCAATCTCAAGTGTATTCTTCCATTCTCAGTATCTCTTTGCATACCAAGTGGTGGTCAGTATATATGTTATTTCAGGGTCTGTCATTCGCTGTTGTCTTTATATACCTTCAGTTGGGACCAATCTTTCCACTGGCCCTTCCCTTTCATATCTATACATGCGCATGTGTCACTGGTCATGATTATGTCATAGGGCCCTATCCACCGTGGGGCAAATCCTATTCTTTCTGGGGTAACCTGTACAAAGACTTGGTCACCGATCTGCATCATGGGTTTGGGAGGGTTTGGGTCCCCCTTTAACTCCAGATCTCTTATTGCTTGTTGGTCCCTTGCCTCCTGAATTAGATTCCGCAATTGCTGGTCTAGTTGGGCCACATACTGTCTCATCTTATCCCTGTGGGGTCCCATCTCAGCTCCCCCTACTATAATACTTTCGGGGAGCCTCATAGCTCTTCCTGTCATCAATTCAAAGGGAGTCAGGCCTGTTGTTTGGTTTGGGGTGGCCCTTCGTCTCATCAAAATGCCCGGGTGTAAGTCTACCCAGCCGTTTCCTGTCTCAGCTATTGCCTTGGATATGGCGGTTTTGAGGATCCTATTCATTCATTCCACCATTCCCGAACTTTGGGGGTGACATGGGATGTGGAATCGTTGCCGTATTCCCAGGAGGCCACAGGCCTTCTTCATAACACTTCCCGTGAAATGGGTCCCTTGATCTGAATCGATCTGTAGAGGTACCCCCACCACCCCCCATCTAAGGATAATGTCAAAGGCCTGAATGTGGGCCATGGTGTGTGCACGCAGTCCCTGGTCGGGAATGTTTCGACCCACTGGGTAAACTGATCTCTGATCACCAGGCAGTATTTATTTCCCTGGCTGTTGGGCAGAGGTCCAGTAAAGTCTATCTAGATGTTCTCCCAGGGTCCCTTGGGATGTGCCTGATGTGCCATTCGGATCTTCATTGGTTTACCTGGGTTGTGCTGTGCACAAATAAGACACCGTTGGCAGTGCTTGGCCACAGCCCTGCCAATTCCAGACCACCACCAATCTCAGAGGAGGTGGTCAACCTGGCTCATGGTGCAGTTTCAGGGGGGAATCTCGTACTACACTCTGGTGCTACAACTAATGATCCCTTTCTCCACACCCCATCATCGTTCTGGCTTGCCCCTTCCTGTTCCCATTTCTTTCTTTCATCTACACTTGGGCTACTTGGGCTGACAGAATTCCCTCCAGCCCTCCCTTTAAAAGTGTTTTTCCCAGTCTGGTCCACTACGGCCCACCCCGTCCATTGATAAATCGTGTAGACCCGTCTACATATAAAATTAAATCCGGATTGTCCAGGGACTTGGCCCAGATTCCCTTCCATTGCTTCCTGATCAATTTCTGTCTGACAATGGTGGGGCTCATCCTGTATTCTCTGCTGGGTTGGATTTGATATCCTGTATAATTCTAATTGACTTATCTTTGGGCTAGTACTGCCTTATAAAAATCCCCGTCCATGTTGGGATGTATATGGAATGGTTTTAATATCTCCGGTAGTTTAAGGGCCGGTGCAGCTCTGAGACTTGCTTTTAATTCTGAGTACGCTTTCTCTTGCTCTGACCCCCATTCCACCTTTTCTATTCCTGGCTTTCCCCCTTTGACTAAAATTTGAATGGGTTCGCGAATTGGGGAATAAAATTACGGCCATAGTTAAATAATCTTTCCTGGCCCCCTGCCCCCTTTTTTACGGTGCTTGGGCTGGGCATGTCTGCTATAGCGGCTTTCCAGTCTTGGGGCAAGGTCTTACTATTCTGGCTTATGTCATGCCCTAGATAGCGAACCGTTCTCTGTCCCACCTGAGCCTTCCTGGGGGTTAGCCTTAAATCCTGCCTCTTCCAAAGTCCAGAGGACCACTGATAGTGCCCCCCCCCCCCCCCTCTCCTCCAGGTGTCCCCTTTCGGGGGCTATTAAAATGTCCTCCACGTATTGGAGGATTGCTCCCATACGGGGTCACGTCGCATGCCTCCAGCTTCCCACTCATTACTCGGTGGAAAATGTTGGGATTGTTGTGGAAACCCAGGGGCAACCTTGTCCATGTATATTGCTTCCCTTTGGCAGTAAACGCGAATTTATCCTGTGACCCGGGATCGAGTGGTATTGACCAAAACCCATTCATATATCCAATACTGTAAACATTTTATGCTCTGGTTTTAACCCGTTAAAAATCGTAGCAGGACTAGCCACTTTCGGGTGTTCCCTGGGGGTGACCTTATTTAGTTCAGTATAGTCGATGGTCAATCGATATGATTCATCCGGTTTCTTTACCGGCCACACCGGTAGTGGACACTGCTTCAGGATACCCTAGAGTGCGAGTGCCTCCGCAATTTCTCCTACTGCTCTCGCAGCTTCGGCCTTGATAGGGTACTGTCTGTGTGGTGCATGGGTCAGGCCAGGTATATTATCTATCAACCCGCAGTCTTGCTTGTCCTTAGCCCAAGCTCCCGGGAATGCCTGACATATGGAGCTGTACATTCCTTCTGTCCACCAGTCCGGGTGGAGGACGACAGCATTCCCTATGGTTGCTAGATTCCTAACTAAACTCCGACTGCCTGTAATTCTTTGTTTGCGTCCGTCTCTGTCTCTCCACACTATCTGTCTCCTCCTTGCGTCCACTAGTGCTCCCATTTCAGTCAGCAAATCCATTCCCAGTATTGTACCTTCGGAGTTCTCACCTACCCAAAACTGTGCGGGAAGTAACAATCCCTCTATCTCTAAATGTTGTGTCTGACACTGATACGCTTCCGTATACTCCCCTCCTACTCTCTGCATTAATATTCTGCGTTTCGTAAGCGGCAGGTCTAAATGTGTCACTGACACTAACACTCCTGTGTCTATCAACATATCGCACCACCGGCCCTCTAATGATGCTCTTACCCATACAGGCGTCAGGGCTCACCCCGGGGGCTGATGCCACCTATTGTGTTTTCTTTTGGGCCAACTGCTCGACAATGTTCAGCAGTTGTTGGTTGCTCATTTGTTTCGGGTCCATTACGACTTCATTCTCTCTTTCTCGTCGGGGTCTCTGTCCCTCCTTTCCGCCCCCCTTTGACCAGCAGTCCTTGAAGTCATGTCCCAATCTTTTACAATTTTTACATCTCTTATCCCTGTCTGGCCGGGGGGTCTCTACACTCTGCCTGGCGGGGTCCTGGCTTGTGCTAGTTAAAGTAGGTATCAGGCTGGCCATTAACCGCCGAGACGTTTTCTGCAACTTCTGTTTCTGCTGCCGCTTTCTTTGCTTTCTGCACATTATCTACCCCCGATGCCCAGCTCTCTAAATCATCATAATCGTTCAGGGTAACTAGTCCCGTTTTAAGGATTGTTTGGTGGGCAGGGCTGAGGCTGTCCTTGTACATCTGGAGGAATGCCGGGTCAATTCTGTATCCCGCTGTGTGCTTGGAGAGCCTCAAATTTGCGGATTTCGTATTCAGCGGTGCTCTCCCCTTTTCGCTGGGTAACGCCCACAACTAGGTTCCAATTTACCAGGACTGCCCCTAGGGTGTTAGTAACGTCTGCTTTAAATAACTGAGAAGCTTGGTCCTGTGCCTGCACGTTTGCTGCCAAGTTGGCACAGGCACACTAGGTTCCATCTTGGTGGACCTGTTGCAGACGTGCCCAGTAGGTTTCTGGCAACTTGGTATGCACCAGTCCCACAATGTCCCGGTTATGTAAGTTATGACAAATGAGCATCTCCCTTAACTTCTGCCAAAAGACTTCATTATTATGTCTAGGTTTGGTGTCCCCTGGTGATAGGGTTACATAGGTCATGCACAGCTGAGCTGGCCGGCCTCAAAAGGCTGGTACAGTAGGAATTACTGGCATCAGTGGGTTATTGCCATGCCCAGGGACTGGTGGTTGCACTGGGATTCTCGATGCCCCAGGAATGGGGGGAATATAGAGTCATAGAGAGATACAGCACTGAAACAGGCCCTTTGAATCTGTGCTGACCATCAACCACCCATTTATACTAATCCTACATTAATCCCATATTCCCTATCATATCCCCACCTTCCCCCAATTCTCCTACCACCTACCTACACTAAGGGCAATTTACAATGGCAAATTTACCTATCAACCTGCAAGTCTTTGGCTGTGGGAGGAAACCAGAGCACCCAGCGGAAACCCACACGGTCACAGGGAGAACTTGCAAACTCCACACAGGCAGTACCCAGAACTGAACCCAGGTCGCTGGAGCTGTGAGGCTGCGGTGCTAACCACTGTGCCACTGTGCTGCCCTATACTCGAATTGAACAGGAGCAGCAGATATATATGGTGGCGGATCGCCATAAGTCATGGCTTCCTCTCCTAATGTCTCCCAGTCAACCTCATCCTTAGTATCTCCTCCTGGGACTGGAGCCGTGGGTTCTGCCCCGAGGGGGGTAATACCGACACGGCTGACATTACTCTGTCTTTTGTTTCTCGATCAAATAATCCACGCATTTTGATAATTCAACATGTGCACGGAGTATTAATACTAAGGCCTTTTCTTTTTTGTACTTTTCTTTATCCCACTATTCTCTTTGTGTGGTGGGAGGATCGGAGGGGTTCCAATCATTCTTTATCATTTTGCCAATTGTTTTCTTGTATTCATCTGCTATTAATCGTGTAAGGGAACCCAATCGAGCTCTTGTTCTTTCATGGCCATTCTGGGTAGGACTGGTATTTCCAGGACAGCCCCTCAGATTGGGGGAGTGTTCTCTGACTATTGGGTACAAGTTCCTCCTATGTCTGCTAACTACTTGCAAGCGACTCTCAGAGGTCCCCTACCCTTATTGGGCATTACTTGGAGTCTTATGCTGCCCCTATTGGGGCGGCGCAGTGGTTAGCACCACAGCCTCACAGCTCCAGGGACCCGGGTTCGTTTCTGGGTACTGCCTGTGTGGAGTTTGCATGTTCTCTCTGTGACCATGGTCACAGGTTTCCTCCCACAGCCAAAGACTTGCAAGTGATAGGTAAATTGGCTATTGTAAATTGCCCCAGTGTAGGTAGGTGGTAGGGAATATGGGATTACTGTAGGGTTAGTATAAATGGGTGGTTGTTGGTCAGCACAGACTCGGTGGGCCGAAGGGCCTGTTTCAGTGCTGTATCTCTAAATAAATAAAAAAATAAATAAATACCGTAATATTACTATACCAACTACCTACCACCCTTTGACGCATTGCCTGGACCTTTAGGTTTGGATACGAGACCATTAGGGGGCACCGAGCGAGCCGCGGCTACAGTTTACTATGAATACAAGGTACTCACGTAGTCTGATCCCTTCGCCCGATGGTGGTCCACGCTTCTTGTATCCTGCCGACTACGCCAATTGTTGGGGTGGAATGACTAAATGAATCACTCGACACCCAGATCTGATTCGACCTTCAAAGAGTTTATTGTTTTACACCAGTGGGGAGCAGGCCTCTGCTCCAAACAGAAAAAAATTACACAGTTTAAATACAGCTACTCAGTCCATATCGGCTGGACATTGTCCAATTGATTAGGGGTCTTATAATCACGTGGACGCATGATCAGGGCATGTTCTACCCCTTATTCTGAAGGTCTCATCATCTTGTGACTATGTGATCAAGTCCTGTCGTACCCCTTATCTCTTTAGGTGAAGAAATAACAGATGTAGAACTTTAAGCTTGTTTAGAACAACGAGACCCTATATCTGTGTGTACCCAGGGCTTCTTCCTATCTAACTGCTGTCTGGGTTTGTCTATGAGTATGTTTCTATCCAGACAACTAATTAATCTATTCCTTACTACAATTTACTATGTCTTACACATTACAATGGCAGGCTACAATCTGCTGTTTCAGCCAAATACCTTGTTCAGCCATTTTGTAGCCGTCCCTGTCATTTTGTTCATTTAACTGCTACTTCTGCCACAGCTAGCCCTTACAAATACACACCAAAGGAAAGTGATGCGTAATATGCTTCTGATTGTGTCTCCACTGCAGGTGCCTGCACTCAAGTGATGGAATGCCCTGAGGCACAAGACTCCTCCTCTGGGGAGGAAGATGAAGCCAATGTCCCAGAGGGTGCACCGTCACTTGCCTCTTCTTCCACCTCTGCCACTGCAGATACATCCACACTGTCCACAGGGGTTTAACATTGGAATCTGGGTCACAATCTGGTGGTCATGACATAGACATGTCCCAGCAACTGAGAGAGCATGTGCCAGCCGGGTCCCCTGACAATCGGAGGACTACTGTGAGCCAGGTCCCTGCTCAGCCCCATGCTCATGATGTTCCTCTGTTTGTTGCTATGAGAAGTCTGTTGGATATGCAGCAAAGCCATGTGGAAAATATGTCAGAGATGCCTGAGGTCATGCGTGACTTTGCGTGTGCCATGGAGGAGTCAATGTAAGCCATGTCGTCTGCCATGTCCCAGACATATGAGCATATGGTTTCTGCAGTAGAGACTTTGGCGAGCTGCATGGTGAGTCTGGTTGAGCGTTCAAGCCATATCCACTCTGACCTGCACTCCATCGCTGTAGCCATGGGCTCCATGCAGCAGAGTCTAAGTAAGAGGGCGACGAGGAACCTGGACCTCCTTCCCCTCAGGGAGACAGGTAGGTGCCATCATGCACCCAGATGGAGGACGAGCACATGCCAGCTGCCCTGGGGCCTTCCTCTCAGGACAACCCCCCAGGGTAAGCAGCGTCTCGTCCTCCCCCCCCCCCTCCCCTCACTGACATTGACCCCTTTATCTCCAGGTGAGCACATGGGGGATACTCAAGCACCAGTGCTGCAGACCACTAGTAGGATGGAGCCATCAAGGCCCCATTTCTCCAGAGAACGCCCGCCACGGTCATCCACAGCAACAGGGCAGCGCACTGAGCTGACTGCCTCCACCTCAGGTGCTAATGTTGGAGTAGCACCTACACATAGTGGGAGAAAACGTAAAAAGGAACAGTTTTGAGCCCGAAGGTGGCATGGGTGCTGTAAATACCGCACATATATTTTTGAAGTTTAAATACATCTTTATTAGCTTTAATATTTGATGTACTCTCATATGTCATTTCCATTGTTGCAGTTGAAAAGGAAAATGTTTATTGGAGGCCTATGACATGAATGCATTGATGCTTGCAATGCAATTCTGAAAGTGTCCAGTGTCCTTTTATCATTGATGGCTATTTGTTGTTTGAAGGTTTTGCACTTTTTTTCACTACCAACATGCCTTACATTGTGGTTCTACAGTCACTCCCTTACTTTGCTTGTATAGTTGTGTTTTCGATTCCATCATAACCCAGAGAACACTTGATCTGCTGGTTACATCAAAGTGCTGTAACATTGTAGCTTCCTATGTGTGTGGGTTAATGTCTTGATACCGGACAATATTTCCATGGACAAAATAGCTGAACTCGAGATGAGGTGAGAGTGACTGCACTTGACATCAAGGCAGCATTTGACCAAGTATGGCATCAAGAAGCCCTAGCAAAACTGGAGTCAATGAGAATCAGGGGGAAAACTCTCTGCTGGTTAGAGTCATACCTAGTGCAAAGGAAGATGGTTGTGGTTGTTG
The DNA here is from genome assembly GCF_036365525.1 of Heterodontus francisci. Taxonomy (NCBI): domain Eukaryota; kingdom Metazoa; phylum Chordata; class Chondrichthyes; order Heterodontiformes; family Heterodontidae; genus Heterodontus; species Heterodontus francisci. The sequence continues at coordinate 23,912,954 of NC_090381.1, forward strand.
GAGGTCAATCATCTGAGCTCCAGGACATCACTGCAGGAGTTCCTCAGGGTAGTGTCCTAGGCCCAACCATCTTCAACTGCTTCATCAATGACCTTCCTTCAATCATAAGGTCAGAAGTGGGGATGTTCGCTGATGATTGTACAATGTTCAGCACCATTCGCGACTCCTCAAATACGAAGCAGTCTGTGTAGAAATGCAGCAAGACCTGGACAATATCCAGGCTTGGGCTGATAAGTGGCAAGTAACATTTGCGCCACACAGGTGCCAGGCAATGACCATCTCCAACAAGAGAGAATCTAACCATCTCCCCTTGACATTCAATGGCATTACCATTGCTGAATCCCTCACTATCAACATCCTAGGGTCTACCATTGACCAGAAACTGAACTGGAGTAGCCATATAAATACCGTGGCTACTAGAGCAGGTCAGAGGCTAGGAATCCTGCGGTGAGTAACTCACCTCCTGACTCCCCAAAGCCAGTCCACCATCTATGAGGCACAAGTCAGGAGTGTGATGGAATACTCTCCACTTGCTTGGATGGGTGCAGTTCCAACAACACTCAAGAAGCTCGACACCATCCAGGACAAAGCACCCCGCTTGATTGGCACACCATCCAAAACATTCACTCCCTCCACCACCGACGCACAGTGGCAGCAGTGTGTACCATCTACAAGATGCACTGCAGCAATGCACCAAGGCTCCTTAGACAGCACCTTCCAAACCAGCGACCTCTACCACCTAGAAGGACAAGGGCAGCAAATGCATGGGAACATCACCACCTGTAAGTTCCCCTCCAAGTCACACACCATCCTGACTTGGAAATATATCGCCGTTCCTTCACTGTCGCTGGGTCAAAATCCTGGAACTCCCTTCCTAACAGCACTGTGGGTGTCCCTACCTCACATGGACTGCAGCGGTTCAAGAAGGCAGCTCACCATCACCTTCTCAAGGGCAATTAGGGATGGGCAATAAATGCTGGCATAGCCAGTGACACCCACATCCCATGAATGAATAAAAAAAAACTTTAGCCAATTCCGTCTTCATACCATTGCCTTTATTAAGTTCAAGACACTAGTTTTAGACCCAAGTTTGTCACCTTCAACCTGAATGTGAAATTCCATCATGTTATGATCACTCTTCCCTAGAGGATCTTTTATAATGAGATGATTAATTAATCCTGTGTCATTACACATTACCAGATCAAAAATAGCCGGTTCCCTGGTTGGTTCCACAATGTATTGTTCTGAGACATTGTCTCAAATACCCTCTATGAACTCATCCTCCAGGCTTCCTTTGCCAATTTTATTTATCCGATCGATATGAAGATTGAAGTTGCTCATGATTATTGTAGTAGCTTTCTTTCAAGTTCCCATTATTTCTTGAATTATACTCTGTCCTACAGTATAGCTACTGTTAGGGGACCTGTAAACTACTCCCACCAGTGACTTCTTTACTTTGCTATTTCTTATCCCCAACCAAACTGACTCGACATCTTAATCTCCCATTCCAAGATCATTTTTCACTAATAATCAGACAAAGGTTGACAGTGAGTCAAAGAAGGAGATATGAGGGCATGTGACCATAAGCTTGGTTGAAGAGCTAGGTTTTAAGGAGCATCTTGAAGAAGGAGAGAGAGGTGTAGAAGTTTAGAAAGGGAATTCCAGAGCTTCGAGTCCAGACAGCTGAAGGTGCGATTGCTCATACTTCAGGTTAAGGATGTTGTGAGGATAGAATTGGAGGAATGCAGAGTTCTCAAAGAGTTGGTGGGGATTACAGAGGTAGGACAGTGTGAAGCTATGGAGGGATTTGGACATGAGTTCCTTATAAGCTACAAGGAACTGTTACAGTAATTGCAGTTAATTATAGTCACATACCACCTTTTCTTTTCAGTCATGGGACATGGGTATCACTGGCTAGGCCAGCATTTGTCACCCATCCCTAATTGCTCGAGAAGGTGGTGAGCTACCTTCTTGAACTGCTGAACAGTGCAGCACATTTCAGAGGGTATTTAAGAGTCACATGTAGGCCAGAAGGACAGATTTCTTTTTCTAAATGAGATGAGTTTTTACAACAATGGTTTCATGGTCACCATTAGACTAGCTTTTTTTTTCCACCTTTCAAATTCAAATTTCACCATCTGCTGGAACAGGATTCAAACCCATCTCCCCAGAGCATTAGCCAAGGTACCTGGGTTACTAGTCTAGTGATATTACCACTATGCCATCACCTCCCCTATGAGGAGCCCTTGTTGTATGTGAAGACTTGTGTTGAGCATAATTAATCCCCAAAGAAACAGCAGGAACCAATTTTGAGAACCTTTCCAAGTGTGCAAGATGTTAAAGCTTCTCTTAGTTGCATCACTCAAAGGCAATATCTACTGACTTTTTGTGCATAAAGAAATATGCTGTTGCAGTGAATCCTTTCAAGAATGGCCTGCACTTCTATGCTTCACAGTATAAAATATCAAGTCTTACAAGGAGTAAAACAGTTTTAAGATAGGAAGTATTTAGCATGGGACCAACAATGTTAGATAGGAGGCTCCAGCACATACAGGTACATGGGGGACAATTATAAGTGCCCCCAGCTGGCACAAGTGGGGTGATAGATTTGAGGCTGAATTTGAGGCTGGGTCACTAACTGCCCCAGTTATACTAGCTCCCTGGTTGCTGCCAATTTGGGTAGGGTCCTTAGATGGACGGCTGGAGCACCTTCCTGTTTCAGGTGGAAGATGACTGCAATATGTAAGTCGGGGTCTTATGGCTGCATCAAGAGTGAGGGCTAAATGAGACATCAATGAGGAATGAGTGTAATATGAGGCTCTGATGAGGAGTGAGGGTTAAATGGGACATCAGTGAGGAATGAGTGTAATATGAGGCTCTGATGAGGAGTGAGGGTTAAATGGGGCATCAGTGAGGAATGAGTGTAATATGAGGCTCTGATGAGGAGTGAGGGTTAAATGGGACATCAGTGAGGAATGAGTGTAATATGAGGCTCTGATGAGGAGTGAGGGTTAAATGGGGCATCAGTGAGGAATGAGTGTAATATGAGGCTCTGATGAGGAGTGAGGGTTAAATGGGGCACTGGTGAATGCGGCCATTCAGTGTTTGTTTTTGGCTTTCTCTTGCCACGTGTTCCGGATATACCTTTTCTGAATTGATGTCAGCTTTTGGAAATCAGTATAAATATCTGGTATGTGAAAAAAAACAGCTCAACTCCCGTTTATTCTGACCTGAGCTTTGAGAGTGACTCCATCTTCGTTAATCTAAAATCTACCACGGACATTGATGAACCTGAGTATAGATTGATGAATCTGGCTGGAGGGGATAATTCACGGGATCATTTGATGGTTTCGTAATTGAAAACGGAAACACTCAGCATATTTGGCCTTGTTGGGTTAACAATGGGGACTGTTCTACTGATTCCAACAGACAGATGGTATTTCCAGGTCAATGAAGCTCTGGCTGATGAACTGAGTGTGACAGGCACTGTGTGGTCAGTTTATCCCATTCAGTGACCGGATCAGAAGCTCGATTTTATTGTCCAACAACCTGTAATCTGAGTATTACTCTGACATTCTAATAGTTTTCAGATTTCGACACTTGCCGTTAAGTGATACAAGGTGAACTATCTTTCTTTCCTTCTACTTATTTAACTCAGGAACAGTGTTGACTCGGTGAGATGACCTCCCGCTATCTCCCTGCCAAGACGATATTATTTGAACAGGATAGGAGTGGGCTCACATACCGGATTCCGGCTCTGTTCTACCTGCCCGGGTCAGGGACCATTCTTGCCTTCGCTGAAGAGAGATTGAGCCCGGCTGATGTTGACGCTAATCTGCTGGTGCTTCGCCGAGGAATGATCTCCAGGACCCATGTGCAGGTGAGTTTGAACCTCGGTAAACCAGTGTTTTCTTCACACTGACCCCAGAGGTAAGCAGCTCCTCAGCCAATCACCCATTCTCCAATGTGGACAGGCTCTTTGATCACAAAGTCAACAGGAATTACTGCCTGGTGATCAGGATCTATGAGATTTCCCCATTAGATTCCTACCCACTCTGTATAGGCTGATTGATCTGCCTGGCTCCGCAGTTTATCGGGCAGTCCATTTAACCTCTCGGCCCTCTAAAGAGCTGAAGTTTTTTTTTAAACTTGCTTTTCTTCCCCATAACTCTTTCCCCGCCACCCCCACTCCCACTCCCCGCCACCCCCACTCCCACTCCCCGCCAAAAACTGACATCAAAACACCCTTCAGGCTTTCACCAAATGGCTATCTTTTTCACCTGAAGGGTATTTGTGGGCCCATCTCAGCCTATCTGGGTTATAGGAACAAGAATAGGCTACTTAACCCCTCGAGCCTGTTTCACTATGCAATGATTTGCAACTTGACTCCATATACCTGCCTCTTCCCATAACCCTTATACCTTTGGAAATATTCTGTTTTAAAATTAACAATCTATCAATTGCTGTTTGTGGAAGATAGTTCCAAATTTCTACCACCCTTTACATGTAGAAATGTCTCCTAATTTCACTCCTGAAGGGTCTGTCTCTAATTTTCAGACTTTGCTTCAGAGTCCTAAACTCCCTAACAAATGAATATAGTTTCTTTTTATCCATGGTATCTATTCCCCTTTTAATATCTTAAATTTCAATCAAATCATCCCTTAACCTGCTAAATTTCAGGGACTGCAACCCTAACTTGTGTAATCTCTCCTCCTAATTGAACTTTTATCCTTCTAGTAAATCACATTGCACTCCCTCCATGGCCAATATATCCTTTGTCATGCAGGCCCCCACCTGCCAAGAAAGAGGCACATTAAATTTGCCACATGAACATTGATTTTTAAACTCTTACTGGAGTAAAGAAAGAACTTGCTTTTTTAAGAGAACACCAGACCCTTGACTGGAAAGACATTTGCATAATAAGACAGTACTTGGAAAGGACAAAGGGGCCACTCCCTGCTCCAATTTAATCCACAATGGACTTTGATTACCAGACGTCGAAGGTGGAAAAGCTAGCATTCCAGGTTGACTGCTAAGATGTTCCCAATACACAGAAGAGACCTGGTCTAACCAGTCAGTCACATGACCACCTGCTGGCCAACTAGGAGTTTTAAATGGGAGAAAGTGTTTGAAGACCAAAAGCTCTTTGCTTCTGGACTGAGAACATCTCTTTCCTGTCGGCTCTCATCTCTCTCTCTAGCTTCAGAATCCATTGAAGACGTAGGAACCCCGAGAGAGAAAAGTCTCCTATAATGAACAAGGTTTAAGAAGAATACTGGGCCTCAATGAAAAGCAAGATCTCCTGACAAGCAAGGACTACAGTGAGCTCTAAGCACCGTAACAAAAACCCCTCATCTGAGATTGCCTCAAACCTCTCCACTATTTTTCTTCTCTTTTCTGTCTCTATTTGCATGTGTGTATCCGTAGGCATTAACCAAATTAGAGTGCAAGTTTTTAATGAATTTCACTTTTCTTTAAACCTAAGAAAGCCTGTTTGTGCTCGTTTCTTTGCCTTGTAATTGGAAAGTGAACAAGGAATCACAGAAGGGGAAGCTTAAAACGTGTGTTTAAACAAAACCCTCTTACAATAAGACCAAGTGAAGACTAAAAGGACCCCCAGACACCTTTCTCACTTGGTCGTAACATCTTCCTAAGGTGTTGTACCCAGAACTGTACTCTGTACTCCAGGTGTAGTCTTTGTATAGCTGAAGCATGACTTCTACTCCCTATTTTCTAAAAGGCCAGCATTCCATTAGCTTTTTTGACTTTCTGTACCTGTTTGAATTTTAGAGTCAGTTGTACAACACAGAAACAGGCCCTTTGGCCAACGCGCCTGTCAAGCACCCGTCCAATCTAATCCCATTTTCCCGCACTTGGCTTGTAGCCTTGTATGCTATGGTGTTTCAAGTGCTCATCTAAATTCTACTTAAATATTGTAAGGGTTCCTGCCTCTACCACCCCTTCAGGCAGCGTGTTCCAGATTCCAACCACCCTCTGGGTGAAAAAACATTTCCTCAACTCTCCTCTAAACCTCCTGCCCCTTACCTTTAAATCTATCCCCCCTGGTTATTTTCCCCTCTGCTAAGGGAAATCGTTTCTTCCTATCAATGCCCCTCCATAATTTTGTATACCTCAATCAGCCTTCTCCACTCCAAGGAAAACAAACCCAGCCTATCCAGTCTCTTCATAACTGACATGCTCCAGCCCAGGGAACATCCTGATTCTCCTCTGCACCCTCTCTGGTGCAATCTCCACTTTCCGGTAGGTAGGTAGGTCGGTCTGTCATTAGAATGTATTCCTAGGACCAAAGTGAATGACCTCAAATTCTCTTGCATTGAAATCCATCTTGGTTTTGCCCATTCACCTAATCTATTAATAATTCTGTATAATTTTAGCATTTCTATTTACACTGCTTAGAATGCTGCCTATCTTTATCATTGGTAAATTTGGACATGTGGCTTTCTATTTCATCGTTTAAATCATTAATAAATAGTGAATAGTTGAGGCCCCAACACAACATTGCAGGAAACCACTGGTCGCATTTGCTGTTGGAAGATTGAAAAGTTTATTTTCATACTCCGTTTGTAGCTCTTACTGTTTTGTCACCTCTTTGCTGTTCTTTGTATCTTTCCCATTTGTCAGGATCAGTTCTATATTTTGCATTTTTTTGTATACTTTTGCTTTTAGTTCTGTTATCTCTTTTTAGTCATCTATGGCTTTCACCCTCCCCCGGCAAGTAGAGCTCTTGCCCCTTGGGGTATAAACTGGTTCTCAATCAAATTCTTTTATTGAACACCTACTGATCATAGTAAACTGGGCAAAATGACATGGACAGTCTCTGTCTCATTGCATTGAAATACATAAGTCTAGAATCTTAGTTGTTTCACATTTTCCCCCTTTCAAACACTTGTGTTGAAATCGATCCTATCCCTATTTGACAAATGACTTTGACTGGATCGAAGGTATGGTTGCTAAATTTGCTGATACAAAGATAGGTAGGAAAGTAAGTTGTGAAGAGGATATGAGGCTACAAAGGGATATAGATAGGTTAATTGAGTGGGCAAAGACATGGCAAATGAAGTATAATGTAGGAAAATGTAAAATTGTCCACTTTGACAGGGAGAATAAATAAGCATAATATCTAAATGGTGAGAGATGGCAGAGCTCGGAGATGCAGAGGGATCTGGGTGTCCTGATGCATGAATTACAAAAGTATTCAGGTTCAGCAATTAATGAGGAAAGCTAATAGAATGTTATCGTTTTATTGAGGGGAATTGAATACAAAAGTAGGGAGGTTCTGCTTCAGTTATACAGGACATTGGTGAGGCGACATCTGGAATACTGTGTACAGTATTGTTCTTTTAAGGAAGGATATAAATGCACTGGAAGCAGTTCTGAGAAGGTATACTAGACTAATACCTGGAAAGGTTGGACAGACAAGGCTTGTATCCGCTGGAGTTTAGGAGAATAAGAGGTGACTTGATTGAAACATATAAGATCCTGAGGGGTCTTAACAGGATGGATGTGGAAAGGATATTTCCGCTTGTGGAAGAATCTAGAACTAGGGGTCACTGTTCCTAGTTTGCATGAGTAGGCCACTCAGCCCTTCGAGCCTACTCCACCATTCAATAGATCATGGCTGTTCTGAATGCAACCTCAACTCCACATTCCCAACTACTCCCGATAACCTTTCACCCACTTACTCAAGAATCTATCTACTTCTGCCTTAAAAAATATTTAAAGGCTCTGCTTCCACTGCCTTTTAAGAAAGAGTTCCAAAGACACTCAACCCTCAAAAAAATCTCCTGTTTTAAATGGGCGGCCCCTTTATTTTTGAACAGGTATGTTCACTGTCCCATTGGTATTACTAAATCTAGTATGACATGGCTTTTAGGACATGTTTTGGACACACTCGAAATTCACTTTCTCATGTGCTTTTCTGCTTGTCCCAATCAATATGAAAGTTTTTAAAAACCCTCATTAAAACCATTCTGCCTGTGCTACATGCTTGTCTAATCTCTGGATTTATATATCTTCTACTTCACAGTTTCTACCAGTGGCTCTGTGCACAACTCACTACTATCTTAAATCGTATTCTATTAATTCTAACCATAAAGTCTCTCAACTGCTTACTTATCTCTCATCTTAACATTGAAATGAGTTCATCCTTAATCGCTAAAGTTACTTTCTTCTCCCTCCCTTTCCTCCGCCCTGCGTGCCCCCCAGCGCCTCCCACACACTAATCTTGGTATATGTTGTTGCCAGTTCTGACCATCTTGCAGCCATGTCATGCTCTCCTAGTTGAATTTGCACCTGGAATAAATTCAATTTATTCCTTACAGTCTCTCTGTCCTACCCAGCATCCACACCCTACTGTAGACATCACAGTAATCCTTCCAATTTGTTACCTCAGCCTTGGATGTTGAGCCCAGTTGTAATCACAAGTTTGAGATCACTCAACTGAAGTCAGTGAAGACAAAGCAAAACAAAAGTTTTCTGATTATTTGCATGTCAGTTCTATATAGAAACTCTTAGATTTGCAGCATACTCTGGTATAAATGGGAAGTTTAAGATTAGAGATGGGTGTGTCCATGTACTGTTGCAGCCTATCTGTTCTAGCTCCCACACTACAATAGAGGTGACCATTATTGCCTTTATCTCCAGACAGATATTGCTATAGACTCACCTGGAAGTTTAATTTCTACAGTGTTAAAAGTGCATTGAAATGGTAAACTAGTTCTCTAATGGTTAATATTAGGGATCTTGTCAACCTGTGGAGCCCCCAGACCAGCTTCCTTAAGAGCTGAACTTTATAATCAATGGGCAGGTTCACTGCAGGAGTATGTAAGGATAAAACATGTAAAGAGCAAAATGTGAAACATAAACCATGGTCAAGTCACAAAATTAACAAGTTACTTTCACCAATTGAAGGTAAACAACTTAACGATTAGATGAAAAAGTTAAGATTATCTGGCTAAGTGACTGGGTGGAAAATGTGGGTCTGGTGGCGACTAGTGAGGCGGGGGAAACATTGGGTTCGACGGTAGAAAATGGGATAGTTTACTGAAATTGTGATTATGCCATGGGAGGGCAAGGTGGAAGAGAAGCTGAGTTAAATCAAGAACCCAGCTTGGTGTTTTGAAAGTCCATGTGCACATCAACAGCATTGCCCTCATTAACCCTCTGTTACCTCCCTTTTTAAAAAAAAAAACTCCAAGTTAGTTGAACATGATTTTCCCTTAAGAAATCCATGGTGGCTTTCCTTTTAATTATCTTGCATTTGTCCATGTAACTCTTGATTTTTGTCACAAATTATTTTTCTCTGGAAGTTTTCCCACAAGTGAAATTAAACTGACTGGCCTGTAGTTGCTGGGCTTATCTACACCCTTTTTGAACAAGGGTGTAACATTTGCAATTCTCCAGTCCTCTGGCAGCACCCGAGTCCAAGGAAGACTGAAAAATTATGGCCAGTGCCTCTGTGATTTCCACCCTTGCTTCCTCCATATCCTTGGATGCATTTCATTTGGCCCTGGTGTCTTATCCACTTTAAGTACGGACAGTCTATCTAATACTTCCTCTTTATCAATCTTAAACCTCTCTAGTGTCTGACCTACCTCTTTCAATATTGTCTGGGTTGCATCCTCTTCCTTGATAAAGACAGATGCAAAATATTTATTTAATACCTCAGCTATGCCCTCTGCCTCCATATGTAAATCTCTTTTCTGGTCCCTAATTGGCCCCACTCCTCCTCCTTTTACTATTTTTATATGCCTGTAGAAAACTTTGGTATTTCCTTTAATGCTAGATGCCAATCTCTTTTTATGCTCTTTGCTTCTCTTATTTGCTTTCTCACTTCCCCTCTGGATCTTCAGCCTGGTTCTCAATAGTATTGTCTTCCTGACGTCTGTCATAAGCACACTTTTTTTTTCTTTATCTTAATCTCTACCTCATTAGTCATCCAGGGAGCTCTGTATTTGTTTGCTCTACTTAGTTCCCTTCGAGGGAACATACCTTGACTGTGCCCGAACTATCTCCTCTTTGGAGGTAGCCCATTGTTCATCTATTGGTTTTCCTGTCAGCTTTTGACTCCAATTTATTCACCCCAGTTCCATTCTTACCCCATTGAAATTGGCCTTCCCCCAGTTAATTATGCTTACCCTGGATTGCTCTGTACTTTTCCATAGTCACCTAAACCTTATGATACAATGATCACTATTCCTAAATGTTCTCCTACTGATACTTCAACCACTTGGCCCACCTTTTTTTTTATTCATTCATGGGATGTGGGCGTCACTGGCTAGGCCAGCATTTGTTGCCCATCCCTAATTGCCCTTAAGGTGGTGAGCTACCTTCTTGAACCACTGCAGTCCATATGTGGGGTAGGTATACCCACAGTGCAGTTAGGAAGGGAGTTCCAGGATTTTGACCCAGTGACAGTGAAGGAAGGCCAATTATAGTTCCAAGTCAGGATGGTGTGTGACTTGGATGGGAACTTGCAGGTGGTGATCCCATGCATCTGCTGCTCTTGTCCTTCGAGGTGGTAGAGGTCATGGGTTTGGAAGGTGCTGTCTTAGCCTTGGTGCATTGCTGCAGTGCATCTTGTAGATGGTACACACTGCTGCCACTGTGCGTCGGTGGAGGGAGTGAATGTTTGTAGATGGTGTGCCAATCAAGTGGGCTGCTTTGTCCTGGATGGTGTCAAGCTTCTTGTGTTGGAGCTGCACCCATCCAGGCAAGTGGAGAGTATTCCATCACACTCCTGACTTGTGCCTTGTAGATGGTGGACAGGCTTTGGGGAGTCAGGAGATGAGTTACTCATTCCCAAGAACCAGGTCCAGCAGTGCCTTCTTTCTTATCGGACTGGCACACTCTAGGAACACACTCTAGGAACTCTTGCCCCTCGCTGCCCTTTACACTACAATTATCCCAGTCTATGTTTGGATAATTCAAGTCCCCCATCAAAACTACCCTATAATTTTTGCACCTCTAATTTCCTTGCAAATTTGTTCCTCCACGTCCTTCCCACTAGCTGGTGGCCTATAGACAACACCCAGCAATGTAACTGCACCTTTTCTGTTCCTTGGCTCTAGGCAAATTGATTCTGTCCTTGACCCCTCTGGGACATCTTTTTTTCCTCCAGCACTGCAATGTTCTTGATCAATACTGCCACCCCTCCCCCTTTTTCCCTTTTCTATCTTTCCTGAACACCTTGTATCCAGGAATATGTAACACCCAGTCCTGCCCTTCTTTGATCCAGGTCTCTGTTATAGCCACAACTATAGGGAATAGTACTTTATTAGGTAGGGTCAGAGTAAGGGAGAAAGTAATAGTCTGAATCAGGGTTAAAGTGCATGTATGTGAATGCAGAGTGTGGTTAATATGACCAGTGAGGTACAGGCACAGATTGCCCCAACTCCATTCTTCATGCATGCACATTAACCCTGATTCAGACTATTACTTTCTCCCTTACTCTGACCCTACCTAATAAAGTACTATTCCCTACTCTTGTGCTATCTATCTCTCCCAGTATTTGTGCAGCTTGGTATTTCTCTTTAATACTCCTGGTTACCAGTTTTGCTTCCCTCCAATCTGAACTCCCTCTCAGGTTTCCATCACCCTGACAGTTTTTAGTTTAAACCCTCCCCAACAGCACTTGCAAATCTCCCTTCAAGGATATTCGTCCCAGTCCTGCTAAAATGCAACCTATCCATCATGTACAGGTCCTACCTACCCCAGAACCGGTCCCAATGTCTTAGAAATCTGATGCCCTCCCTCCTACACCAGTTCTCCAGCCATGTGTTCAATCACTCAATTCTCCTATTCCTATGTTCACTTGCATGTGGGACTGGGAATAATCCTGAGATTACTGCTTTTAAGTCCTGCTTTTTAATCTCCTTCCCAGCTCCCTAAAATCTGCTTTCAGGACCTCATCCCCCTTCTTACCTATGTCATTGGTACCAATGTGGACCACGACCTCTGGCTGTTCACCCTCCCCCAGAAGAATGTCCTGCAGCCTATTCGTGACATCCTTGACCCTGGCATCAGGGAGGCAACACTTTTCTTGATGGAAAAATCATGTTTTAACTAACTTGCTGGAGTTTTTTGAGGAGGTAATAAAGGGCTGATGAGGACAATGCTGTTGATGTGTACGTGAACTTTCAAAAGGCATTTGATACAGTGCTACACAACAGACTTGTGAGCAAACGTTTAGCTCATGGCATAAAAGGGACGGTAGCAACATGGATACAAAATTGGCTGAGTGACAGGAAACAGTAGTGGTTAATGGATGTTTTTTGGGCTGGAGGAAGGTTTGTAGTGGAGTTCCCCAGGGATCAGTGTTGGGACCCTTGCAATTCCTGATGTATATTAATGACCTAGACCTTGGTGTACAAGGCACAATTTCAAAATTTGCAGATGATCTGAAACTTGGAAGCATTGTGAACTGTGAAGAGGTTAGTGTAGAACTTCAAAAGGACATAGACAAGTTGGTGGAATGGCCAGACAGGTGGCAGATAAAGTTCAATGCAGAGAAATGTGAAGTGATTCATTTTGGTAGGAGGAACATGGAGAGACAATATAGAATACAGGGTACAACTCTTAAAAAGGGGGTGAAAGAGCAGAGGGACCTGGGGGTATATGTGCATAAATCATCAAATGTAGCAAGACGGGCTGAGAGCAGTTAATAAAGCATACAGTATCCTGGGCTTTATTAATAGGGGCATAGAGTACAAGAGCAAGGAAGTTATGTTGAACTTGTATGAGATGCTAGTTTGGCCTCAGCTGGAGTATTGCATCCGATTCTGGGTGCTGCACTTGAGGAAAGATGCGAGAGCATTGGAGAGAGTACAGAAGCGATTCATAAGAATGGTTCCAGGGATGAGGAATTTCAGTTATGAAGATAGATTGGAGATGTCAGGACTGTTTTCCTTGGAGAAGACAAATGCTTTGACAGAGGTATTCAAAATCATGAAGGGTCTGGATAGACAGAGAAACCGTTCCCACTTGTGAAAGGATTGAGAATGAGGGGGCACAGATTTCAAGTCTTCAGTAAGGAGCAAAAGTAACATGAGGAAATACTTTTTCACGCAGTGAGTGGTTAAGGTCTGGAATGTGCTGCCTGAAAATGTGGAGGTAGGTTCAATTGAAGCATTCAAAAGGGAATTAGACCTTTTGTATTAAAAGGAAGAATGTGCAGGGTTATGGGGAGAAGGCAGGGGAATGGGACTGAGGGAATTGCTCTGAGCCAGTGTGGACACGATGGGCTGAATGGCATCCTGCCCTGTAACAATTCTGAGGCATAAGTTGTTAAAGGATGAGGAGTTCCATGGGTAGAGTTTTCTTTAATGAAAAGTAAAGTTGCCTCTGAATTTATGCACAATTAGCTTTGTCCACTTTCACCTTTTTTATTTCCGTAAATAAAAGCTGAGGTGAAATTTCACTGGAGGTGGGAGTCTCAATTTCACCATGTAACTGGGAAATTGACCTAAAGCTCAACTGGCTGTTTCTGGCATTTCTCCAGGGTTGCTGCTGATCTTTTTCTCTCCACCACCCCCACTAGTTACACTGGGAGAGCCTGTGCCAGTGTGAAATTTTATCTGGTTATATTCATATTTACATGGACAGCAACCTGAAATCTGCACTATTTGTCTCCAGCTCAACCCCTGCTCATTTTTTCTTTTTTCAGTGGGAGAATATAGAAGCTCTCCAGTCTGCCCACCTGAAGAATCACAGGTCCATGAATCCATGCCCTGTGTATGATAGTTCCACCAACACCCTCTTCCTCCTCTTCATTGCCATCCTGGGGCACACCACAGAATCCTATCAGCTCATCACTGGCAATAATGTGACTCGCCTCTGCTGTGTGAGCAGCACTGACCAGGGCCAGAGCTGGAGTGCCCTCACTGACCTGACTGATTCTACCATTGGCTGCTCCATTAAAGAGTGGGCAACCTTTGCTTTGGGCCCAGGGCACGGCATCCAGCTCAAGTCCGGGAGACTCGTGATCCCAGCATACACCTATCACATTGACTCCAAAGAATGTTTTGGAAGAATCTGCAAGACCAGCCCTCATTCCTTCACTTTCTACAGTGACGACCATGGCAAGGTTTGGAAGTTTGGAGAGTTTATAGCCAACCTGGAGACTGTGGAGTGCCAGGTGGTATCAGTGGATGAAGAAGATGGGCACAATGTCCTGTACTGTAATGCCAGGACACCCTTTAACTTCCGGGCTCAGGCACTCAGCACAGACTGTGGCGCTGCCTTCCTGGAAGGACAGATCATCCCTAAGCTGGTGGAGCCGCCCCGGGGATGCCATGGTAGTGTCATTGGTTTTCCGGCTCCCATAGCCTCGTGGCGTGAAGAGCTGGCTGTCATCCATGGCTCCTACTCTGAGAAGCAGCAGCCAGCACAACCTCAACACAAGAAGCTCAACTTTCAAACTCCAACATGGGTCCTCTACTCTCACCCAACAAGCCCGGTATCACGGCTCCACCTGGGGCTTTATCTCAGTACATTCCCACGGGATCCTTACAGTTGGACTGAGCCCTGGATTATCCATGAAGGTCCCAGTGCTTATTCAGACCTAGCATTCATCGAGTTGGCCTCTCCCAAAGTCCATGAGACTCTGCTCCCCACCGTGGCATTCGCCTGCCTTTACGAATGCGGATTCAGATCGCCGTATGAGAAAATCGCGTTTAGCCTGTTTACGATGTGTGAACTACTCCACAATATTCCCCATTTACCCGCAGAGTCCCGGGAGGAGCTGAGCACCACGCGTAGCCCTGTCTGCTGTCCCATTACATGAAGTCCACAAGGGGAGGTCCATTTTCATGGGAGTTGCTAGATGGTGATTAAAATGCGTTTAGCTACAATAAACCACTTAATTAGCTCGAACACATTTCCAAGGAATACTTTTTAGTTGCTTGAAGCAAAATAAAATGACTTTATAGCAAACCCTGACTTTTCCTTTCTTGTCTAAGGATGTGGTTTGGCCTATCTTGCTTGACTCCTGAGGTACATTGGAGTTTGAATGCAAACTTGGTCTACTTCAGAAATGTTTAAATGTAGGCTGTAAAGTTGAGCCTGAGTTTCGATGCCCAATGAGCAAAACTGTGTATTATAAAATTCTGTATTGAGAGCCATTCTGTGTTCCAGCAGTGTGCTGTGAATGTTGGTCTTTGGTCTCATACTGAGGGGTTGCTGTTCAAGTCCAAAGAACCCATCTTGTTTAAATCCAGTGGCCAACATTTAACTAGCACCTTATACCAATGGAGTAATAACTGAGTGAACCTATAATTTAAATACAGGTAATAAAGCTGACCTAAACAGTTGCCGCCTTTCTCATCTAGGCACTTGTCCCTTGAGTTTCTTCAGTGCTCAAATCTGCCAACAGCTTCTGAAGCATTTGTTTTCAGTGGTGAGAATGATCCCCTTTTTATGCAGGGAAAAGTTTGTTTTCTTGCACCCAGTAATTTTTCCCCCTCTGGATTAATGTTTTGGAGTGGTGTTTTGTGTTATGGTTTTTTGGCTTGTAAAATGCTGGCCTGCACTGAGTGGACTTTGCCTGATGGCTCGACCTTTATTGGGGGGGGAAAAAAATTCTTAGGCTGCCAGTATCACAAAGGCCAGCATTTATCGCAGTGAGAAGATGGTAGTGGGCATTTTTTTGAACTGGTAGCAAGCCACTTATTTGTATTAACTGCCAGGTGACTTCAGAGGGCAGTTGTGACAACTTTGGGGGATTGGACTTGCAGGAAGCCAGACTGGGTAAAGTTAAGTTTTCCTTCAGATTTTTAAAAACTCCAAAAGCTTCAAGGTCACTTTTTTTTTTTTTTTCTAACAAAAGCTTTTTATCTTGAACTGAATTCAAATTATCAAACTGCCATACTATAAATTGTCATTATAGCACAGAAGCAGGCCATTGAGCCTGTCTCTTTGCAGAGTAATTCCGTCACTCCCATTCCCTGGCTGTAGCCCTGCAAGTTTATTTCCCTCAAGTGCCCATCCAATTTTCTGAGATCATTGATCATCTCCACTTCCACCACACTCCTAGACAGTGAGTGCAAGATCATTACCACTCACTGCATTAAAAAAAAGGTTCCTTACATCCAGCAGCACCACCTCCCCCACTTTTTATCTCTTGCCCAAAACCTTCCATCTGTGTCCATTTAGTCCTTGTACCGTCAGCTAATGGGAACATTTTTCCTTGTCTACTTTTTATCTAAGCCTGTCATAATCTTGTACATCTCTATCAAATCTCTCCTCTCAATCTCCTTTGCTCCAAGGAAAACAACCCCAACTTCAATTCTAACCTTGTAACTAAAATCCCTCATCCCTAGAACCATTCTGGTTAAAAGTGCTGAAAGTACACAAGGCTGGGAGCATCTGTAGAGAGAGAAACAGTTAACATTTCAGGTCTATCACCTTTCATCCTCTGCACCCTCTCGCGACCCTTCACCTCCTTCCTAAAGTGTGGAGACCAGAACTGAATGCAATACTCTAGTTAATGCCTTAACCAGAACACCGGATCAGAGGGGAGCTGGCAAGATGGATACAGAACTGGCTCTGTCATAGAAGACAGAGGGTAGCAGTGGATGGGTGTTTTTCTGAATGGAGGGATGTGACTAGTGGTGTTCATCAGTGCTGGGACCTTTGCTGTTTGTAGTATATATAAATGATTTGGAGGAAAATGTAGCTGGTCTGATTAGTAAGTTTGCGGACAACACCAAGGTTGGTGGAGTTGCGGATAATGATGAGGATTGTCAAAGGATACAGCAGGATATAGATCGGTTGGAGACTTGGGTGGAGAAATGGCAGATGGAGTTTAATCTGGACAAATGAGGTAATGCAGGTGGGAAGTATACAGTAAATGGCAGAACCCTTAGGAGTATTGACAGGCAGAGAGATCTGGGCATACAGGTCCACAGGTCACAAAGTGGCAACGCAGGTGGATAAGGTAGTCAAGAAGGCATACGGCATGCTTGCCTTCATCGGTCGGGGCATAGAGTATAAAAATTGGCAAGTCATGTTGCAGCTGTACAGCACCTTAGTTAGGCCATACTTAGAATATTGTGTGCAATTCTGGTTGCCACACTACCAGAAGGATGTGGAGGCTTTGGAGAGGGTACAGAGGAGGTTTACCAGGATGTTGCCTGGTCTGGAGGGCATTAGCTATGAGGAGAGGTTGGATAAACTGTTTTCACTGGAAAGACAGAGGTGGAGGGGTGACATGATAGAGGTTTACAAAGTTGAGTGGCATGGACAGAGTGGATAGTCAGAAGCTTTTTCCCAGGGTGGAAGAATCAGTTACTAGGGGACATGGGTTTAAGGTGAGAGGGGCAAAGTTTAGAGGGGATGTGCAAGGCAAGTTCTTTACACAGAGGGTGGTGAGTGCCTGGAACTTGCTGCCAGGGGAGGTGGTGGAAGCAGATACGATAGTGACGTTTAAGAGACATCTTGATAAATATGTGAATAGGAAGGGAATAGAGGGATTTGGGCCCCGGAAGTGCAGAAGGTGTTAGTTTAGGCAGGCATTAAGATCGGCGCAGGCTTGGAGGGCTGAATGGCCTGTTCGTGTGCTGTACTGTTCTTTGTTCTATAACGGTTCAGCATAACTTCCCTGCTTTTGTACTCTGTACCTCTATTGATGAAGCTCAAGATCCCATCTGCTTTTTTAACTATTCCTTATGTCCTGCCAACTTCCAAAATCTATGCACAAGAACCCCAGGCCCCTCTGTCTCTGCACACTCTTTAGAACTGTGCCATTTAGTCTATATGCCAAAATGCATCACCTCCCACTTCTGTATTAAATTCCATCTGCCACTTCTGCCCATTCTCCTAGCCTATCTATGTCCTGTTGCAGTCAATTTGGTGTCATCCTTAGTATTTACCACACCTCCAGGATTGGTGTCATTGGAAAATTTTGAAATTTGACTATTCCAACATCCAATTCATTGGGCCTGGCACTGACACCACTACTAGCCTCCAGTCTGGAAAAACAACTATTTACCATGACTCAGTTTTCTGTCCTTAAGCCAATTTTTTTTTTTTATCCAAGCTGATAGTGACCTTCCTTCTCCAGGAACCTCAGCTTTGTTAACCAGCCTTTTATGTGGTCAAATCATTTCTTAAAATCCATATGAACAGTTCCCTGCACTTCCTTCATCAGCCTTCAGTTACTTTATTTAACAAATTCTGTTGCATTAGCCAAACATGATCTGCCTTTTAACAATCTGTCCTGGCTCTCCTTAATTAACTCAAACATCTCCAAAGTACCTGTTTCTCTCCCACACACTGATTTGTTTTTCAAATGTTACTCACCAGGTGGCAGTGGTTAGCACTGCAGCCTCACAGCTCCAGCGACCCGGGTTCGATTCTGGGTACTGCCTGTGCGGAGTTTGCAAGTTCTCCCTGTGACTGCATAGGTTTCCACCAGGTGTTCCGGTTTCCTCCCACAGCCAAAGACTTGCAGGTTGATAGGTAAATTGCCCCTAGTATAGATAGGTGGTAGGGGAATTGAGGGAAGGTGGGGATGTGGTAGGAATATGGGATTAATATATGGGTGGTTTATGGTCGGCACAGACTCTGGCCGAAGGGCCTGTTTCAGTGCTGTATCTCAAAATAAAAAATAAAAGAAATTGAACTAAAATTCAGACAGGTCACAGATCTGAAACGTTAACGGTTTCTCTCCAGATACTGCCAGACCTGCTGTCTGTTTCCAGCACTTTGTTTTTATTTCAGATTTCCAGCATCTGCATTATTTTGCTTTTATATTACTGATAACCTGACCAGCCTGCAGTTACTAGAAACGTCCTTGTGCCCTTTCTTGAATAATTCACATTTGCCATTCTCCAATCCTCTGACTCTTCCCTGCATCCAAGGAAGATTTGAAGATTATGGTAAGCCATTCCACTGTCTTCACCACCACTTGGCACCCGGGGATGCAAGCCATCTGGACTTGGCCATTCTAAAGGCCTGCTACCTGACCTGGACCTGACGACATGTCAGGGTCGGGTTGCTCTTCCGGGTCTGGCTTTCTGGCTTGGGTCGGACACACAAGAAGAGTTAAAAGTAAAAAAAAAAACAACTTGGATGAGCTGGGAGTCTGGAATGTCTAAGAAGGAAACTGAGTCTGCGAAGTGAGTGAGAGTGTCTCTGACATCATCACTATCAAGCTGCAGCTTCCTGAAGATTGGGAGTCACAAGGTAAGTAAAGGGAACATTCCAGTGGTGTGGTCAGGAAAAATTGGAGGGACTTTGGCCAAGTCGGGCTCCGGTCCGATGTGGTCCACTCTGGTTCGGGGAGGGTGTTTTCCCCTGACGTGAGCAGGCCTTTAATCCACTCTCTGCATAACCAGCCTTTCCAATACATCCTTCCTATCAATTTTCACACCCCCATCCTCTACCATCTCCACTTCTCATTTTGTCAGCATCCTCTTCCTTAGTAAGCACGCTTGCATAAGTATTCTAGCTTTGCTCTGCCTCTAAGCATATATCACCATCTTTGCTCCTAATCAGCCTTGCCCTGCAGCTTATTATTTACATGCCAGTAGAAGATTTTTGGGCTACCTTTTATGTTAACTGCCATTCTATTTCTTTGCCAGTCTTATTTTCCTCTTCATTTCCCTCCTCAACTCACTGTATTTGGCTGGGTTTTCGCTTGAAGAATTCACCTGATATGCATCACACACCCTCTTTGTTTCATTTTTATTCTGTCTCCCTCGTCATCCAAGGAGCCCTGGCTTTGCTTCCCCTATCTTTCCTTGTTGAAATGTACTTGAAACCTCTCTGATCACCCACTGTTCCATTAGACTTTCCTGTCAATCTTTGGTTCCATTTTACCCTTGTTTGATCCTCTCCTATCCCATTTAAAATGAGCCCTCTTTCAATTTTTAAGTTCTACTTTTGGATTGTTCTTTGCTGTTCATTACTAATCTACATTTCATAATATGATTATCACTGACCCCTTGGTCCACCTCGTTCCCCAGCACCTAATTCAGCAATGCCTCCTTCCTAGTTGGACTGAATACGTACTAGTCAAGAAAGTTCTGAACACATTTCAGACATTCCTCCGCCTCCTTTCTCTTACTCCATTATCAGGAGTCATGCTGGCAAATGTTAGGACATGCTAATGATGACAGTAGTTATGCCCCAAGAGTGCAAAGAGACACTAGGGAGATTTGAGGCATTGGCAATGAGTCATTGGACACTGAGGAGGTGCTAGTAGGTTTGAAATGGGCTAATGGAGTGGCCATATTCAAAAAGGGCAACTAAACGGTCAAATGGAGTCACTGGGAATAAACTTGAAGAATAACCTGGTAAACAGTCAGCCCAGGTTTGCCAATGTTAACATCTTTGAGGAAGTGGTAATCTAAGTGTCTTGCAGAAAATCCTCTGGGTTTTACCTAGACTATCAAAAGGCATTCACCTCCCAATGGGAGATGCTGTCATCAATGGATTTTCACATGCTTTTGTATCTTGTGAAAGTTGTTCCTACTTAGGGGCATCTATTTTGCACTATTTCAGAGCCCCCTCTAAGCAGTCTTTGTATCTCTCTTGCTAAGCACTGCAAAATTACTTCAGTTGATAATGTGCCATAAAAGATCTTCGGGATTCATTCAGCAGACATTTACACCACATGATCTTTAAAATCCTGGCCATGATCAGAGCAACAATGCCTGGTGTGTCTGTCTGCCTAAGAACGTTGAGGGTGAGAAATATTGGTCCATAACTAGTGTCTTACCCTTATACTTGCCTTTAAGTTTATGAAAACATTTGGTTAATGTAGACTGGGTAAATAGGTTAAAGGTTAAGATGGTAGTGAAGCAGTGGCAGACATTTAAGGAGATATTTCATAACTCAACAAATATAAATTCCATTGAGTAAGAAAGACTCTACTAGAAGGATGCACCAGCTAAGGAAGTTAAGGGTGGTATCAAATTGAAAGAAAAGGTGTACAAAGCTGTGAAGATTCGTGATAGGCCAGAAGACTGAAATTTTAGAAACTAGCACAGAATGATTTTTAAAAAAAGGAATAATTGGAGTATGAGAGAAAACTAAAATCTAAAAAGACAGTAAAAGCTTCTACAAATACATAAAAAGGAAAAGAGTAGCTAAAGTGAGCATCAGTCCCTTAGAGGATAAGACGGGGAAATTAATAATGGAAAGTGAAGAAATGACAGAGGCTTTGAACAAGTATCTTCTATTGTCTTCACACAAGACATAAAAAGCATCCCAAGCATAGTTGAAAATCAAGAGGCAAAAGGAAGGAACTTAAAACAATCACTATCAGTAGAGGAAAAGCAATGGCAATACTAATGGAATTGAAGGCTGACAAGTCCCCTGGACCTGATGGCCTGCATCGAGGGTCTTAAAGGAAGTGGCTGCAGAGATTGGTTGTAATCATCCAAAATTCCCTAAGTTCTGGAAAGGTCCCAATGGATTGGAAAACTGAAAATGTAACACCTCTGTTCAAGAAAGGGAAGCAGGAAACTGTAGGCCAGTTAGTCTAATGTCTGTCGTTGGGAAAATGCTAGAATCCATTATTAGAGGTAGTTGCAGAAGCTCTAGAAAATCTGAATATAATCTTGCAGAACCAACGTGGTTTTGAGAAAGGGAAATTGTGTTTGACAAATTTGAGTTTTGAGGATGTAACTAGCAGGGTGTAGTATATTTGGATTTCTATATGGCCTTTGATAAGGTGCCACATAAAAGGTTACTGCAGAAGATAAGAGCTCATGGTTCTGGGGATAATATGTTAGCATGGATAGAGGACTGGCTAATTAACAGGAAACAGTTGGGATAAATGGGGCATTTTCAGGATGGCAAACTAAGTATCTAGTGGAGTGCCATGCGTGTTACGAAAGGGCCTCTGTTTCGTTAAATATGTTTTTGGGGATTAATTTTTGAAAGG
Source organism: Heterodontus francisci (assembly GCF_036365525.1). Classification (NCBI taxonomy): domain Eukaryota; kingdom Metazoa; phylum Chordata; class Chondrichthyes; order Heterodontiformes; family Heterodontidae; genus Heterodontus; species Heterodontus francisci. The sequence continues at coordinate 23,934,864 of NC_090381.1, forward strand.
TTGAAGAAATGTTAAACTTTGGGGTTTTCAAAGGGGGTCATGTAAAGGGCACATGACTGAAAAACAGTACCTGTCTTGTGAGGATAACAAGCCTTTCCGGGAAACCATTTGACTTCCAGCTCAATAAACAACAGAGAACTTTGGACAGCTGGAGAAGTTGTTTGCAAAGAAGTGACTGGTCGAGATTGATGGAGGTCAAAAGGTTGACCTCCTGTTGTTGGTTTCACTTTTGAATTGTTTTGAATGGGGTTGAACTATATAAAAAGGGGACAGAACTTCCAAGGAGAGAAGAGAACTCTCCAGGAAGGAGAGAAGACCACAACTCAGCTTTCCAGCACCTCTCAGACACTGAAAGGTTCACTGTGTCAACTCCTCTCATCTCCTGTCTTTAAAGAAAAGCCTGCTAAATTAATTCTCAATGCTGCCTGAAAAGAACTGTTCTAACAAAGCCTGGTGCCCCGTCTACCCGTACTTGGAGGCCACACTGTATGCCAGTTTTGGAACACAACACATCTCATCTGTTTTTAAAGAATGAGCAAGTATTCAGCCTGTGTTTTTTTATGTGTCTCTGATAGAGCTCTAAAAACAGAAATCCCTTTAATTTTTCTGGTTAATTGGTGTACGTGTGTTAGTGTGAGGGGCTAAGGTAAAAAGGGAACTTTAATGTTTCAATCTGTGTGCTTATGCTCTACTTCATTACTGGTTAAAACTTGTTTTATAATTGATAATTTTGTTTATTAAAGAAACCTGGTTGTGTGTTTTATGCTGGGATAAAAGAAAGAGAGTCTATGATGTAAGTGGGAAAAAATTTAAATATGTTGTGACCTGTGCAGCAGTGGAACTAGAATAAACAGTGCACTCTTCCTGCCTCGGTCGTAACACACGCATCAGTGCTGGGATCTCAAGTATTTACGATCTATATTAATGACTTGGATGAAGGGACCAACTGTATTGTAGCCAAATTTTCTGTTACACAAAGATGGGTAGGAAAGCAAGTTGTAAGGAGGGCACATTGTCTGCAAAGAGATATCGATAGGTTAAATGAGTGGGCAAAAATTTGATGGAGCATAATGCGGGAAAACGTGAGGTGGTCCACTTTGGCAGGAAGAATAAAAAAGCAGAATATAATTTGAATGGAGACTGCAGAATGCTGCGGTACAGAGGGACTGCGGTGTCCTTGTAAATGAATCACAAAAAGTCAGTATGCAGGCGCAGCGAGTAGTTAAGAAGGCAAATGGTATGTTGGCCTCTATTGCAAAGGGGATGGAGTATAAAATTAGGGGAGTCTTGTGACAACTGTACAGGGCATTGGTGAGATTGCACCCAGAGTACTGTGTATAGTTTTGGTCACCTTCTTTAAGGAGGGACATACTTGCATTGTGTTTGAATCCCACCAAAGCAAAAGGTGGAATTTGAATTAAATTCATAAATCTGGAATTTAAAGTTAGTCTAATAATAGCCATGAAACTAGTGTCGATTGTTGTAAAACCCGTCTGGTTCAGTAATGTCCTTTAGGGAAGGCAATCTACTATCCTTACCTGGTCTGGCCTACATGTGACTCCAGGCCCACAGCAATGTAGTTGACTCTTAAATGCCCTCTGAAGTGGCCTAGCAAGCTGCTCATTGTATTTAACTGCTACAAAGTCAATAAAATAGAATGAAACCGAATGGACCACCCGGCATCGACCTAGGCACTGGAAACGACAACCGCAACCCCAGCCCTGTTAACCTTGCAAAGTCCTCCTTACTAATGCCTGGGGGCTTGTGCCAAACTTGGGACAGCAGTCCCACAGGGTCAAGCAACAGCCTAACATAGTCAAACTCACAGAATCATACCTTACAGATAATGTCCCAGACACTACCATCACCATCCCTGGGTATGTCCTGTCCCACGGGCAGGAAAGACCCAGCAGAGGTGGTGGCACAGTGCTATACAGTCGGGAGGGAGGTGCCCTGGGAGTCCTCAACATCGACTCTGGACTCCATGAAGTCTCATGGCATCAGGTCAAACATGGACAAGGAAACCACCTGCTGATTACCACCTACTGCCCTCCCTCATCTGATGAGTCAGTACTCCTCCATGTTGAATACCACTAGGAGGAAGCACTGAGGGTGGCAAGAGCACAGAATGTACTCTGGGTGGGGGACTTCAACGTCCATCACCAAGAGTGGCTCGGTAGCACCACTAACTGACCGAGCTGGCCAAGTCCTAAAGGACATAGCTGCTAGAGTGGGTCTGTGGCAGGTGGTGAGGGTACCAACAAGAGGGAAAAACATACTTGACCTCTTCATCACCAATCTGCCTGCTGCAGATGCATCTGTTCATGACAGTATTGGTGGGAGTGACCACCGCACAATCCTTGTGGAGACGAAGTCCTGCCTTCACATTGAATATACCCTCCATCGTGTTGTGTGGCACTACCACCGCGCTAAATGGGATAGATTTTGAACAGATCTAGCAATGCAAAACTAGGCATCCACGAGGCGCTGTGGGCCATCAGCAGCAGCAGCAGAATTGTACTCAACCACAATCTGTAACCTCATGGCCCGGCATATCCCCCACTCTACCATTACCATCAAGCCGGGGGACCAATCCTGGTTCACTGAAGAGTGCAGGAGGGCATGCCAGGAGCAGCACCAGGCATACCTCAAAATGAGCTATCAACCTGGTGAAGCTACAACACAGGACTACTTGCATGCCAAACTGCATAAGCAGCATGCAATAGACAGAGCTCAGCGTTCCCATAATCAATGGATCAGATCTAAGCTCTGCAGTCCTGCTACATCCAGCTGTGAATGGTGGTGGACAATTAAACAACTAACTGGAGGAGGTGGCTCCACAAATATCCCCATCCTCAATGATGGGGGAGCCCAGCACATCAGAGCGAAAGATAAGGCTGAAGCATTTGCAACAATCTTCAGTCAGAAGTGCCGAGTTGATGATCCATCTCGGCCTCTTCCTGAAGTCCCCAGCACCACAGATGCCAGACTTCAGCCAATTCGATACACTCCGCGTGATATCAAGAAACGACTGAAGGCACTGGTTACTGCAAAGGGTATGGGCCCTGACAATATTCCAGCAATAGTACTGAAGACCTGTGCTCCAGAACTTGCCGCGCCCCTAGCCAAGCTGTTCGAGTACAGCTACAACACTGGCATCTACCCAGCAATTTGGAAAATTGCCCAGGTCTCTCCTGTACACAAAAAGCAAGACAAGTCCAACCTGGCCATTTAGTCTACTCTCAATTATCAGTAAAGTGATGGAAGGTGTCGTCGACAGTGCTATCAAGTGACATTCAGTTTGGGTTCCGCCAGGGCCACTCAGCTCCTGACCTCATTACACCTTAGTTCAAACATGGACAAAAGAGCTGAACTCAAGAGATGAGGTGAGCGTTTCTGCCCTTGACACTAAGGCAGCATTTGACCGAGTATGGCATCAAGCAGCCCTAGCAAAACTGAAGTCAATGGGAATCAGGGGGAAAACTCTCCACTGCTTGAAGTCATACCTCGCACAAAGGAAGATGGCTGTGGTTGTTGGAGGTCAATCATCTCAGCTCCAGGACATCACTGCAGGAGTTCCTCCGGGTAGTGTTCTAGACCATCTTCAGCTGCTTCATCAATGACCTTCCTGCAATCATAAGGTCAGAAGTGGGGATGTTCGCTGATGATCGCATAATGTTCAGCACCATTCGTGACTCCTTAGATACTGAAGCAGTCCATGTAGAAAGCAGCAAGACCTGGACAATATCCAGGCTTGGGCTGATAAGTGGCAAGTAACATTTGCGCCACACAGGTGCCAGGCAATGACCATCTCCAACAAGAGAGAATCTAATCATCTCCCCTTGACATTCAATGGCATTATGATCGCTGAATCCCTCACTATAAATAGCTTGGGGGTTACCATTGACCAGAAACTGAACTGGAGTAGCCACATAAATACTGTGGCTACGAGAGCAGGTCAGAGGCTAGGAATCCTGCAGTGAGTAACTCACCTCCTGACTCCCCAAAGCCTGTCCACCGTCTACAAGGCACAAGTCAGGAGTGTGATGGAATACTCTCTACTTGCCTGCATGCGTGCAGCTCCAACAACACTTAAGAAGCTCAACACCATCCAGGACAAAGCAGCCCACTTGATTGGCACCCCATTCACAAACATTCACTCCCTCCACCACCAACGCACAGTGGCAGCAGAGTGTACCATCTACAAGATGCACTGCAGCAATGCACCGTCTCCTTAGACAGCACCTTCCAAACCCGTGACCTCTATCAACTAGAAGGACAAGGGCAGCGAATGCATGGAAGCACCACCACCTGCAAGTTCCCCTCCAAGTCACATACCATCCTGACTTGGAACTATGTCGCCATTCCTTCACTGTCGCTGGGTCAAAATCCTGGAACTCCCTTCCTAACAGCACAGTGTGTGTCCCTACCTCACGTGATCTGCAGCGGTTCAAGAAAGCAGCTCACCACCACCTTCTCGAGGGCAATTAGGGATGGGCAATAAATGCTGGCCTAGCCAGCGACGCCCACATCCCATGAATGAATAAAACAAAAGGAAGCAGTTCAGAGAAGGTTCACTAGGTTGATTCCTGGGATGAAAGGGTTGTCTTATTGGAAAGGTTGAGTAGGTTGGGCCTATACTTACCCAAGTTTAGAAGATTGAGATGTGACCTTGTTGAAGCCTGTAGGATTCTAAGGGGGCTTGACAGGGTAGATGCGGAGAGGATGTTTCCCCTTGTGGGGGAATCTGGAACCAGGGAGCACAGTTTCAAATTAAGGGGTCTCCCATTTAAAACCGAGATGCGGAATTTGTTCTGAAGGCCACTACTGTTGGGAAATCTCTTCCCCAGTGCACAGTGGAGGCTGGGTCATTGTCTAACTCAACCTTGAATATATTCAGATTTTTGATCTACCGGGGAGTAGTGGGTTATAGGTGGCAGGCAGGTAAGTGGAGTCGGTCCACAATCAGGCTCAAGGGGCCAAATGGGTTACTCCTCCTATTTCTTATCTTTCATTCTTTGATTTAGTCAATGATTGGGGTCAGGAACCTAGCGTTGCCATCTGATCATCATTGGTCATCGCAGCCAGCGGAGGTGAAAGTGATTGAGTTTCCAGCCCTAATACCCACGTAGTGCAATAAAAATAAGAAATGCTGGAAATACTCAGCAGGTTTGGCAGCATCTGTGGAGAGAGAAGCAGAGTTAACGTTTCAGGTCAGTTTGGAAGGAGTAATGTGACATGAAAGTATTCAATGAATGGCCTGACACTGGGAAGTTCCGAGGAACAAAGGGACCTTGGCGTGTTTGTCCATAGATCCCTGAAGGCAGAAGGGCAGGTTAATAGGGTGGTGTAAAAGGCATATGGGACACTTGCCTTTATCAATCGAGGCATAGATTACAAAAGCAGGGAGGTCATGTTGGAGTTGTATAGAACTTTGGTAAGGCCACAGCTGGAGTACTGTGTGCAATTCTGGTCGCCACATTATAGGAAGGATGTGATTGCATTGGAGGGGGTGCAGAGGCGATTCACCAGGATGTTGCCTGGGATGGAACATTTAAGCTATGAAGAGAGGTTGGATAGGCTTGGGTTGTTTTCGCTGGAGCAGAGAAGACTGAGGGATGACCTGATTGAGGTGTACAAGATTATGAGAGCCATGGACAGGGTGGATAGGGAGCAGCTGTTCCCCTTAGTTGAAGGGTCAGTTACGAGGGGACACAAGTTTAAGGTGGGGGGGGCAGGAGGTTTAAGGGGGATTTGAGGAAGAACTTTTTTACCCAGAGGGTGGTGACAGTCTGGAATGCACTGCCTGGGAGGGTGGTAGAGGCGGGTTGCCTCACATCCTTTAAAAAGTATCTGGATGAGCACTTGGCACGTCATAACATTCAAGGCTATGGGCCAAGTGCTGGCAAATGGGATTAGGTAGACAGGTCAGGTGTCTTTAATACATCGGTGCAGACTCGATGGGCCGAAGGGCCTCTTCTGCACTGTATTATTCTGTGATACTGTGATTCAGTGACCCTTCTTCATAACTGGCATATATTAGAAATGTAAAAGGTTGTTTATAAGCAAGTAAAGTGGGGGTGGGGCAAGAGATAATAAAGGAGAAGGTGTAGATAGGATGAGGTCTGCAAAGACCTGCCGAGTATTTCCAGCATTTCTTGTTCTTATTTCAGATTTCCAGCATCCGCAGTATTTTGCTTTTATACCCATGTACTGCATATGCTCTCCACCACTGGCTCTATATGACAGCGCCATTTGCAGCAGTTACCACTGCTTTCTGGAGCACTGAGCGTTAATCTCCTATGGCTGGGTATCTAACTTGTCAGTCTTGGCCCTGAAGGTTTGGGTCTTTAAATTTTTTGCGTGGCAAGTTGTTGAAAGTGCAAGCTGATAATGGCGCAGCAATGGAAACTGCATCTGGGACCTGAGTGAACAGGACAAACAATTGTGTACCTCCTTAACCAATTAGATTGAAGGAATGTGAAATTAACAGCACAAGAACTAAGAAGGAAAGTGTAAGTGAGAGAGACTGAATTCATAGAATCATAAAATGATACAGGACAGAAGGACACCATTCAGCCCATCATGTCTGTGCCAGCTCTTTGAAAGAGGAATCCAATTAGTTCCATGTCCCTGTTCTCTCTTTACAGCCCAGCAATTTTTTCAAGTATTTATCCAATGTCAAATTAGGTACAGAAAGAAAAACTGAGAGAAAGATTGGATCGCGAGAAAAGAAACAAATAAAAAGTAAAATATAAATTTACTTTTTAAAATTTCTTAACAATTAATGTCTGAAAGAATGAGTCACCACACTTGTGATAGTTAATTTTCAGCATCAGAAAGGTTTGACTGGCAGTAATTAACACATCACATAATTAAAAGGATACTTGGGCTGAAATGGGCAAGGTTTAAATTTCTGTGTTGAGTTTAGTTTGTATCTACCATGCAAATACCGCAACTTTATGCCATTTAATGCATTTCAACAGTGATGCAGTCAGTACGATGCTGTTTTTGTGAAGGTAATGGTGAAGCAGCACAACTCGGACAGCAACTTTTGGATGTTGAGTTTAATTGCATAATCTGCCCACGCCTGAAGTTGGGCATAAATAATGGCAAGTGCCATTAGCTTCACGGTTATTTTGATTATGGCGGATTAGGTCCTTGAACCAACAAGAGGACAGGCCATACTAGTTTTATTGATGAGTAATGAGCCAGAATTAGTCAACAATCTAATAGTAAGGGAATGTCGAGCCAACAGTGACCATAACATGATTGAATCAGTACTTGGAGCTACGATGTTGTGGCCATTACAGAGACGTGGATATCACAGGGGCAGGAATGGATGTTCCGGGGTTTAGATGTTTCAAAAGGAATAGGGAGGGAGGTAAAAGAGGTGGGGGAGCGGCATTGCTAATCAGGGATAGTATCACAGCTGCAGAAAGGGAGGTCGTCCAAGAGGGTTTGTCTACTGAGTCATTATGGGTGGAAGTCAGAAACAGGAAAGGAGCAGTCACTTTATTGGGAGTTTTCTATAGAACCCCCAATAGCAACAGAGACACGGAGGAACAGATTGGGAGGCAGATTTTGGAAAGGTGCAGAAGTAACAGGGTTATTGTCATGGGTGACTTCAACTTCCCTAATATTGATTGGAACCTCCTTAGTGCAAATAGTTTGGATGGAGCAGTTTTTGTCAGGTGTGTCCAGGAAGGTTTCCTGACTCAATATGTAGATAGGCCGACTAGAGGGGAGGCTATGTTGGATTTGGTGCTTGGCAACGAACCAGGCCAGGTGGCAGATCTCTCGGTGGGAGAGCATTTCGGTGATAGTGATCACAACTCCCTGACCTTTACTATAGTCATGGAGAGGGACAGGAGCAGACAGGATGGGAAAATATTTAATTGGGGGAGGGGAAATTACAATGCTATTAGGCAGGAACTGGGGAGCTTAAACTGGGAACAGATGTTCTCAGGGAAATGCACGACAGAAATGTGGAGGTTGTTTAGGGAGCACTTGCTGCGACTGCTGGATAGGTTTGTCCCGATGAGGCAAGGAAGGGATGGTAGGGTGAAGGAACCTTGGATGACAAGAGATGTGGAACAGCTAGTCAAGAGGAAGAAGGAAGCTTACTTAAGGTTGAGGAAGCAAGTATCAGACAGGGCTCTGGAGGGTTACAAGGTAGCCAGGAAGGAACTGAAGAATGGACTTGGGAGAGCTAGAAGGGGACATGAAAAAGTCTTGGCGGGTAGGATTAAGGAAAATCCCAAGGCGTTCTACACTTATGTGAGGAACAAGAGGATGGCCAGAGTGAGGGTAGGGCCGATCAGGGATAGTGGAGGGAACTTGTGCCTGGAGTCGGAGGAGGTAGGGGAGGTCCTAAATGAATACTTTGCTTCAGTATTCACTAGTGAGAGGGACCTGGTCATTTGTGAGGACAGCGTGGAACAGGCTGATATGCTCGAACAGGTTGATGTTAAGAGGGAAGATGTGCTGGAAATTTTGAAAGACATGAGGACAGATAAGTCCCCGGGGCCAGACGGGATATACCCAAGGATATTACGGGAAGCGAGGGAAGAGATTGCCGCGCCTTTGGCGATGCTCTTTGCGTCCTCACTGTCCACTGGAGTAGTACCAGATGATTGGAGGGTGGCAAATGTTATTCCCTTGTTCAAGAAAGGGAATAGGGATAACCCTGGGAATTATAGACCAGTCAGTCTTACGTCGGTAGTGGGCAAATTATTGGAGAGGATTCTGAGAGACAGGATTTATGATTATTTGGAAAAGCATAGTTTGATTGGAGACAGTCAGCATGGCTTTGTGAGGGGCAGGTCATGCCTCACAAGCCTTATTGAATTCTTTGAAGATGTGACAAAACACATTGATGAAGGAAGAGCAGTGGATGTGGTGTATATGGATTTTAGCAAGGTGTTTGATAAGGTTTCCCATGGTAGGCTCATTCAGAAAGTAAGGAGGCATGGGATACAGGGAAAGTTGGCTGTCTGGATACAGAATTGGCTGGCCCATAGAAGACAGAGGGTGGTAGTAGATGGAAAGTATTCAGCCTGGAGTTCGGTGACCAGTGGTGTTCCGCAGGGATCTGTTCTAGGACCTCTGCTCTTTGTGATTTTTATAAATGACTTGGATGAGGAAGTGGAAGGCTGGGTTAGCAAGTTTGCCGATGACACGAAGGTTGCTGGAGTTGTGGATAGTGTGGAAGGCTGTTGTAGGTTGCAACGGGACATTGACAGGATGCAGAGCTGGGCTGAGAAGTGGCAGATGGTGTTCAACCTGGAAAAGTGTGAAGTGATTCATTTTGGAAGGTCGAATTTGAATGCAGAATACAGGCTTAAAGACAGGATTCTTGGTAGTGTGGAGGAACAGAGGGATCTTGGGGTCCATGTCCATAGATCGCTCAAAGTTGCCACCCAAGTTGATAGGGTTGTTAAGAAAGCGTATGGTGTGTTGGCTTTCATTAACAGGGGGATTGAGTTTAAGAGCCACGAGGTTATGCTGCAGCTTTATAAAGCCCTGGTTAGTCCACACTTGGAATATTGTGTTCAGTTCTGGTCGCCTCATTATAGGAAGGATGTGGAAGCTTTAGAGAGGGTGCAGAGGAGATTTACCAGGATGCTGCCTGGACTGGAGGGCATGTCTTACGAAGAAACGTTGAGGGAGCTAGGGCTTTTCTCGTTGGAGCGAAGAAGGATGAGAGGTGACTTTATAGAGGGGTACAAGATGATGAGAGGCATAGAGTGGATAGCCAGAGACTTTTTCCCAGGGCGGAAAGGGAAATCACCGGGGGGCATAATTTTAAGGTGATTGGAGGAAGGTTTCGGGGAGATGTCAGAGGTAGGTTCTTTACACAGAGAGTGGTGGGTGCGTGGAATGCACTGCCAGCAGTGATAGTAGAAGCAGATACATTAGAGACATTTAAGCGACTCTTGGATAGGTACATGGATGATAGTAGTATGAAGGGTATGTAGGTAGTTTGATCCTAGAGTAGGTTAAAGGTTCGGCACAACATCGTGGGCCGAAGGGTGTGTACTGTTCTATGTTCTATGAATTTGATATTTGGTTTGAGAGAAGGGTGAGTCCTGAACCCTGGCTGGCTTTGACGGGAGAGAGGAGAAATTGACCACAGTAGATTGGGTAGAGTTTTTAAACAGATAAAACTACAAGAAATAGTGGAAGGTGCTCAAAGAAATATTTGGCACAAGACCTGTACATATCCCTAAAGGGCAAGAGCTCCACATGTTTTACTAAGCAACATTGGCCAACGAAAGAGGTGAGAAATAGAATAAAACTGAAAGAAAGGGTTTACACAAATACAAAGAATAATGGAGATTCCGTGGATTGGTTGGGAGAGATATAAAGAACAACAAAGGGATACAAATAAAGCCAGAAGAGATGCAAAATCTTGAGGGAGATGAAGGACAGTTTTTACCTTTGGTCGCCTTCTTTCGCTTAATATACATGTAATGTGAGCCCTTAAAGACAGACACAGATGATGTAATTAGAAATAAGGGAACAGCTAAATAATTACTTTGTATTATTCTTCACAGAAGAGAACGAGGACACAGTACCAAAGATACAAATAAAAATAAAATCAAGGGGAGGAACTTACTAGATTTAATACTCGTAAAAAGATGGCAATGGAGAAAATCTCCAGGACCTGCTGTTTCCACCCAGGATATCAAAAGAAATGGGCGAGGAGATTGTAGATGCTTTAGTCGTAATCTTCCAAAACTCTTGATTCAGGAATGGTCCTCTTGGATTGGAAAATTGCCATTGTCACTCCAATATTTTAAGGATAAATAAGCAAGGAAATTATAAACCTATTGGTTTAACTGTGGGGAAGTTACTAGAATCTGTTATTAGGGGCAGAGTGACTGAGCACTTGGGTACTTCCCCGATTGCCTGTGAGTGCTACTCCAACATTCAAGAAGCTCGAAACCATCCAGGACAAACAGCCTGTTTGGCACCCCATCTACCACCATAAACATTTACTCCCTCCACCCCACAGCTGCAGCGTGTACTATCTACAAGATGCACTGCAGCAAGTTGTCAAAGTTTCTTCAAGAGCACTTTGCAAACCTGCAACCTCTACCATCCAGAAGAACAAGGGCAGCAGGCATATGGGAACACCAGCTGCAAGTTCCCCTCTAAATCACACCCCAGCCTGACTTGGAACTATATCACCTTTCCTTCACTGTTACTAGGTGGGAATCCTGGTACTCCCTAACAGCACTGTGTATCTTCATCACATGGACTGCAGAGGTTCAAGAAGGCAGCTCACCACCACCTACTCAAGGGCAATAAATGCTGGCCTAGCCAGTGATGCCCACATCCCATGAATGAATATAAAAAAGAACACAGCCAGCATGGATTTGTAAAGGGTAAGTCATGTCTAATGAACCCAAAGGGAAAAACATTTTTTTTTAATGATCTTAAATTTTTCATGGAATTGGGGGCAACAGTTTGACATGGGTAAGGATTTCCTTCAAGTGCCCATCCAATTTCCTTTTGAAATTATCGATTGTCTCTGCTTGCATCACCCTCAAGGACAGTATGTTCCAGGTCATTCGTTGAGTTTAAAAAAAAAAGGTTCTTCCTCACATTCCCCCTGCATCTCTTGCCCAAAACCTTCTATCTGTGTCCCCTAGTCCTGCACCATCAGTTAATGGGAACAGTTTTTCCTTGTCTAACTTATCTAAGCCAGTCATAATCTTATACACCTCTAATAAATCTCCCCTCCTTTGTCTCAGGCAAAACAACCTCAGCTTTTCCAACCTAACCTTGTAACTAAAATTCCCCCATTCCTGGAACCATTCTGGCAAATCTCCTCTGCACCCTCTCAAGGAACCTCACATTATTGATAGATTAACTACCTGGGCAAAACTGTGGCAGATGGAGTTCAACATGGGGAAGTGCAAGGTAATCCACTTTTGACCTAAAAACATAGATGAGTAATTTTTCCAAATGTTGAGAATTTAGGAACAGTGACAGAGCAGAGATATATAGGAGTCCAAGTACAGAAATCAGTAAAAACTAGCCGACAAAAAAAAAGCTAATGGAATGTTAGCCTTCATCTCATGGGGACTGCAATACAGAGATTGAAATTATTGTTGCAGCTGTACAGAGCTCGGTATGATCACATTTGGAATACTGCATTCAGTTCTGGGCGTTTCAGAAAAGTGTGTGTGTGTGTGTGGGGGGTAGGGGGAAGCAGGGGTGCAGCAGTTTCACCAGAATGATACCAGGAGGCTGAAAGGGTTAAATTATGAGGGCAGTTTGCATAGACTAGGCTTATATTCCCTAAAGTATGTAACATTATGGGGTAATTTAATTGAGGTATTTAAGATTATTAAAGGATTTGATAGTTTCTATCTACCCATTTCCTCTGATGGGACAGTAGAGAACAAGGGGGCATTACCTTAAAATTAAAGCTGGCACATTCATGGGTGATGTCAGGTTTCACTTGTTCACACAAAGGTTAGTGGAAATCTGGAACTGATTCCCCGAAAACGCTATTGAGGCTGGGGTTCAATTGAAAATTTCAAAACTGAGATTGGTAAGATTTTTGTTAGGCAAGGGTATTAAGGGTTAGAGAACTAAGAACACATGAACACAAGAAATAGGAGAAGGAGTAGACCATAGGGCCCATCGAGCCTGCTCTGCCATTCAATACGATCATGGCTGATCTTGGGCTTCAACTCACTTTCCCGCTCGCTTGCCATATCCCTTGATTCCAAGAGACCAAAAATCTATCTATCCCAACCTTAAATGTATTCAATGATGGAGCATCCACAATTCACTGGGGTAGAGAATTCCAAAGATTCACAACCTTTTGAGTGAAGTAATTCCTCATCTCAGTCCTAAATGATCAGCCCCTTATCCTGAGACTGTGGCCCCCTTTTAGATTCCTCGACCAACGACAACAATTTCTGTGTCTACCCTATCCAACCCCTTCAGAATCTTCTATGTTTCAATGAGGTTGCCTCATTCTTCTAAACTCCAGAGAATATAGATCCGATTTACTCAGCCTCTCATCATAGGACAACTCCCTTATCCCAGGGACCAATTTAGTGAACCTTCTCTGTACTGCCTCCAATACAAGTATATCCTTTCTTAAATGTGGAGACCAAAACTGTACACCGTACTCCAGAACTGTCTCACCAAAATCCTGTACAATTGTAGCAAGACTTCCTTATTCCTGTACTCCAATCCCCTTGCAATAAAGGTTAACATGCAGTTTGCCTTCCAGGCACAGTGGCACAGTGGTTAGCACCGCAGCCTCACAGCTCCAGTGACCCGGGTTCAATTCTGGGTACTGCCTGTGTGGAGTTTGCAAGTTCTCCCTGTGATGGCGTGAGTTTACGCCGGGTGCTCTGGTTTCCTCCCATAGCCAAAGAGTTGCAAGTTGATAGGTAAATTGGCCATTATAAATTGCCCCTAGTATAGGTAGGGGAATTGAGGGAAGGTGGGGATGTGGTAGGAATATGGGATTAATGTAGGATTAGTATAAATGGGTGGTTGATGGTCAGCACAGACTCAGTGGGCCAAAGGCCCTGTTTCAGTGCTGTATCTCTAAATAATTGCTTGTTGTACCAAGGTGGGTAAATGGACTTAAGATACAGATACAACCGTGATTAAATTCAATGATGGAACAGGCTGAATGGCCTACTCTTGTTCCTATATTCTTTCCTCTGATCAAATTGTATTGCACAAACTCTCTGCCATGGGTCTGATATAACAGCACCATCTAGTAGCAGTACCTTATACTGCATGCACTACCCTTTTTGGAAGACTAAACAAAACTTTGGAGCAAAGGGCACAGAAAGTGGGAAAAAAGTAGTTTTGTTGCTCCCTGTTTTGGAGCTTTCTGTAAGCGCAGTTGATAAGGACAGCCTGTAGTTAAGCCATTCAAATCAGAAGGCAGCAAGTTGGAATCTAAGCAGTAGATCAAATTCTGTTCTCTGCCAAGCTATCTGATTTTAGCCAGCACATTGGTGGGAGCCCAAATGTGGCCTCAGTGTCCCTGGCCGAGGCAAGGGCAGGGACAATTCATCCAGGTGCCTCCTAACTGCTTTTCGCAAGCCCTGCTGCAAAGTATGCATATGTGACTGATGAGGATAAAATCAGGCTTGGATGTCTCCCAGTAGTCCTAACACAGTCCATACTCCTATAGAATATAAAAGCAAAATACTGCGGATGCTGGAAATCTGAAATAAAAACAAGAAATGCTGGAATCCACTTTTTTTTTTATGACCACGTCGGGGTTAGACCTGAGAGAACGGAGTGCCTCAAGTTCAGAGGGTGACAGGTTAGAGAGAGTGAAGGGGGCAGAGAAATTGAGATGACCAATGTCTCGCCGACAGTTTTCAATGAAGAAATCAAGAGCGGGTAAGTGGCCAGGGGGAGGGGTCCAGGTAGAGGGAGAATGCTGGAGGCGGGTGAATGGGTCTGCTGGTCGGGAGGAGAACTCCTGGTCAAAGAAGTGAGCCCGGAGGCGGAGGTGACGGAAGAAGAGCTCAACGTCATGCCGAGCGCAAAATTCATTGAGGTGGGGGCGTAAGGGGATAAAACTGAGACCTTTGCTGAGTACAGAATATTCTGTTTTTTTTTCCTGTCCTATAGAATATGACTGGCTGGATAGGGTACGAGGAACAACTAGCACCTGTGCAGCTAGACACTACTAGAGTTCACCCTACCCTTGCAGGGCCTGGTACAAACCAAATCCTCCACACCAGTGGAAATCTTAAAGCTCACTAAATTTCCCCTCATCCTCTTCTCTCAAAGTCCTCTAAATTCAAAGGCTTGTGCCCTTCTCTGGACTCTTTCCAATAATTCTAACTTTTTGTCCTTGTATCCATTTGTCATGGTACTTCTGCTCAATCACACCCACATCTCTTGTCCCCAGTACATAGGAACATAGTAACATAGGAAGATAGGAACAGGAGTAGGCCATTCAGCCCCTCGAGCCTGTCCCGCCAATCAATGAGATCATGACTGATCCACGGCCTAACTCCATATACCTGTCTTTGGCCCATATCCCTTAATATCTTAGCTTAACAAAAATCTATCTCAGATTTAAAATTAACAACTGTTCTAGCTTCAATTGCTGTTTGTGGGAGAGAGTTCCAAACCTCTACCATCCTTTGCGTGAAGAAGTGCTTCCTAACATCTCTCCTTGACGGTCTGGTCCTAATTTTTAGACTATGCTCCCTAGTTTTAGAATCTCCAAACAGTGGAAATAGTTTATCTTTATCTAGCCTGTCTTTTCCTGTTAATATCTTGAAGACTTCAATCAGATCACCCCTTAACCTTCTAAATTCTATCAAAAACAGGCCTAATTTGTGTAATCTCTCCTCATAACTTAACCCCTGTAGTCCAAGTATCATTCTTGTAAACCTACTTTGCACTCCCTCCAAGGCCAATATATCCTTCCTAAGGTGTGGTTCCCAGAACTGCTCACAATACGCCAAGTGGGGTCTAACCAGGGTTTTGTACAGCTGCAACATAACCTCCGTGTCTTTATACTCCAATCCTCTAGATATAAAGGCTAGCATTCCATTAGCCTTTTTGATTATTTTCTGCACTTGCATGTGGCATTTTAAAGATCTATGCACCTGAACCCTCAAGTCTCTTTGGACATCCACTGTACTTAACCTCTTCCCATTTAGAAAGTACCCCGCTCTATCCTTTTTTGGTCCAAAATGGATAACCTCATATTTGCCCGCATTGAAATCCATCTGCCAGTTTTGTCCACTCACCTAGTCTGTCAATATCTCTTTGCAATTTTATGCTATCATCTAGACTGTCTACAATGCCGTCTAACTTTGTATCATCAGCAAATTTGGATATATGACTTACTATGCCATCATCCAAGTCGTTAATGAATAATGTGAATAATTGAGGCCCCAACACAGATCCCTGTGGGACAGCAGTAATTACATCCTGCCAATCGGAGTACTTACCCATTATCCCCACTCTCTGTCGCCGATCACTCAACCAACTTTTTAACCATGTCAATAATTTGCCCTCAACTCCATGGGCTTCTACCTTAGTTAACAGTCTCTTATGTGGGACTTTATCAAATGCCTTCTGGAAGTCCATATAAATAACATCCATGGACACTCCCCTGTCCACTACCTTAGTCACCTCTTCAAAAAAATTCAATGAGATTTATCGGGCATGACCTTCCCATCATGAATCCATGCTGGCTGGCCCTGATTAACTGAAATTTTTCTTGGTGTTCAGTCACCCTATCCTTGATTATAGACACCAGCAACTTGCCCACCACAGATGTCAGGCTAACTGGTCTGTAATTTCCTTGGTTCCCCCTTTCACCCTTCTTAAAAAGTGGAGTGACATGTGCAACTTTCCAATACAGAGGGACCACTCCTGAATCTAGGGAACTCTGAAAGACTAGTTAGGGCATCTACAATGTGCTCGCCTACTTCCTTTAACACCCTCGGATGGAACCAGTCAGGTCCTGGGGATTTCTCACTCTTCAGTTCCATTAATTTCCTTGTTACTGATGATTTACTTACATTAATTGTATTAAGTCCCTGTCCCCTATCGGCTATTAATTTTTTCGGGACTTCTGGCAAGTTATCCTCCTTTTCAACTGTAAATACTGAGGCAAAGTAGTTGTTCAACATGTCTGCCATTTCCCCATTATCAATGACAATATCTCCATTTTCAGCTTTTAGTGGGCCTACATTGCTCTTGACCACCCGTTTTCCCTTTATGTAACTATTAAATTTCTTTTTATTGATTTTGATGTCCCTTGCAAGTTTCCTTTCATAATCTCTTTTAGTAGCTCTTTGAAGCTGCTTTGTGACCCTTTGCTGGTCTTTGTATCGATCCCACTTGGCCGGATCTGTGCTGCATTTTGCATTTCTGTAAGCCCTTTCTTTTTGTTTTATGCTATCCCTAATCTCTTTAGTTGTCCATGGCTGTTTTTTCTGTGAAGTGGAGCTTTTTCCTCTCAGGGGTATATACTCGCTCTGCATTTCATTAAATGTTTCTTTAAATATTCTCCACTGTTCTTCAGTCGTTTGACCCATTAATAGATCTACCCAGTTTACCATGGACAGTCTCTGTCTCATCCCAGTAAAGTCAGCCTTACCCAAGTCTAAAATTCTGGTAGCTGATCCGTGCTTTTCACTTTCAAACGCTACCTTGAATTCGATCATGTTGTGATCACTATTTGATAAATGTTCACACACAGTTAGGCTACTAATGAAATTTGGCTCATTACTCATAACTAAATCTAATATTGCCTGTCCCCTTGTTACATCTAGGACATATTGCTGTAGGAAACTATCCTGGACACATTCCAGAAATTCACTACCTTTCTGACAGGTGCTAGTCTGCCTCTCCCAATCTATGTGTAAGTTAAAATCCCCCATTAAAACTACTCTGCTTTTGTTACACACTTGCTTAATTTGTGCATTTATACAATCTAACACCTCAGAACTGCTACCAGGGGGTCTATACACAACACCAATTACAGTTTTAGATCCTTTTCTGTTCCTCAATTCCACTGAATGCTTTCCCCTCATTATATCCTCCCTCACCAATGAGGTGATATTTCTAATCAGTAAGGCTACTCCACCCCCTTGGCCATTTTCCCTGTCCCTCCTGTAAACTTTATAACCAGGTATATTTAGTTCCCAGTCCCGACCATCCTGCAGCCACGTCTCCACAATGGCCACCATATCATAATTTTCCATTTGAATTTGCGCCTGCAGTTCATCTAGTTTATTTCTTACACTCAGAGCATTTGTATACAGAACTCTTATTTGGGCTATACCCCCTAACCTGTCCCTCAGCACGGATGCTTTATTCGCCTGTTTACTATTTATCTTTTCTGGTTTAACCAGTATACTTCTTGCAGTTTGGTAACAATCAGCCTCACTACTAACCTGCACTCCGACCTTCTCCTTTAACTTCCTGTTTTTCCATGTAACTGAACCCACCCCCCCCCCACTATTTAGTTTAAAGCCATGTCTACAGCCCTAGTGATATGATTCGCCAGGACTCTGGTCCCAGCATTATTCAGGTGGAGCCCGTCCCATCGGAACAGCTCCCTCCTTCCCCAGTACTGGTGCCAATGTCCCACGAATTTGAACCCATTTCTCCCACACCAATCTTTGAGCCACGTATTTACCTCTTTAATCTTATTGAACCTTTGCCAATTTGCTTGTGGCTCAGGTAGTAATCCAGAAATTATTACCTTTTTGGTTCTGCTTTTTAATTTAGCCTCTAGCTGCTCATATTCCCTCAGCAGAACCTCTAACCTCGCTCTACCTATATCATTGGTACCAACTAGATCTTTCCCCTCCCACTCCAAGTTCCTCTGCAGCCCAGATGAGATATCCTGAACCCTGGCACCAGGTAGGCAACAGAGTCTTCGGGACTCTCGATCCTGGTCACAGAGAACAGTGTCTATGCCCCTAACTATACTATCCCTGATTACGACTACATTTCTCTTTTCTCCCCCCACTTGAACGGCTCCCTGTACCATGGTGCTGTAGTCAGTTTGCTCATCCTCCCAACAGTCCCTGCTCTCATCCAAACAGGGAGCAAGAATCTCGAACCTGTTGGACACGGACAATGGCAGAGGCTCCTGCAGCACTACCTCCTGGATCCCTCTACCTGCCTCACTCATAGTCACACCCTCCTGTCCCTGACCACTGGCCAAATTCACGGTAGTTAATCTAAGGGGTGTGAAACCTTACTTTCTCCCACCCTCAAGTCCAAGGGATGCAGACTTGAACATTTATGGTAGACAAATGAGTTGGCCATTCATTGCCAGATTTGGCTGGACCACATCAAGCATTATCGAGTCCTGCTCTCCAATAACAAAAAAAACAGCTCAGTACTCTGCATTCCAGGATGATCCTGGAATATTGAGCAGTTGTCCAGGCATGTTGCTCAATACAGCAAAAGCTTCAAATACCAAGGAGTGGAGATCTCCCAGAGAATAACTGGCAAAATGGGCAGCACAGTGGCGCAGTGGTTAGCACCGCAGCCTCACAGCTCCTGGGACCCGGGTTTAATTCTGGGTACTGCCTGTGCAGAGTTTGCAAGTTCTCTCTGTGACTGCGTGGGTTTTCGCCGGGTGCTCCGGTTTCCTCCCACCGCCAAAGACTTGCAGGTGATAGGCAAATTGGCCATTATAAATTCCCCCTAGTGCAGGTAGGTGGTAGGGAATATGGGATTACTGTAGGGTTGGTATAAATGGGTGGTTCTTGGTCGGCACAGACTCGGTGGGCTGAAGGGCCTGTTTCAGTGCTGTATCTCTAAATAGATAAATAAAAAATAAGCTCTTCCAGCTCCCAATACAAGTTTGTGTAACCAGGATAGCTTGGCTCAGGTGATGGCACTCTCAATTGTGTAAAAAGGCTCCAGCCTCACTGCAGGACAAAATCTAGGCTGACAAAACAGTGCAGTGGTGATGAGGACATCATGCTAAATGCAACAGCAAGGAAGTCCTGCATTGTTCAGGTGCTGTCCTTTGGTTGAGATGTTAACCAAGGCTCTGCTTGTTTTGTTGCTGTGGTTCGGCTGACATTGAAGATCCCACAGCATTGTTCAAAAAGTACTGAGACTTCCAGGGTATCTTAGCCATCATTCCTCATTATCAAAAGCAAATTAACTGGTCAGTCATCTGTACAAATCCAAGCCCAACTTTGTTTCTAAAACATGCAGGGTGGAAACCAGACCCACCTTGAAAATGCTGCTGTAAATAAAGCCAGACTACAGGTGGCCCATTCTTATATTTTATTCTTGTACTGTATATAAAACACGATCCGCAGCTCCAAGAGCACGGACACCCTCCTTCACCATAAATAACTACAACCAAACCTAAACTGGACTTTAAATAGGTAATAAATGGGTTGCAAGGACCAGGTGTGCACTTGTACACTGTTAATACACGCAGTATACAAACACTGGACATACAGGAACACAATCCCTAGTTTCACTAACATGGCTGTTGAGTTTAAAAACTAGAGTTATTTATGTTCGCTCCTTCGTCCTTTCAAATGGCAGGTCCAATTCAGGACACAGTGAGAGGGCACAGAGCATCAACTCATTGATAACTTGCATTTGTCTCTCAATGAAGTGCAGGTATCTGAAGTTTGGAACTGCAGGCAGCTGGGTGTCAGACCCGGAGTCCCAAAAAACTGAGGCTCCTTTTGAAAGGTGAAGCCAGCAAATTAATTTTCAATCACTTTATGTGTGTCCTAAAACACAGCAGGATGGGTTTCTCCAGATTTCCAGCTGTAACACTGAGGTAAAACCCAGAGATATTAGGCAAATAGCCCTTTATATCAACTTGCTAGGAATTCTCCAAAGCCATTGCAGGAGATCGCCCCGGAAATGCTACCCCTGCAAGTTTTGCTGCCTGTCAGTTCTTTGGATGTTACCAACAGTACCTTTGAAAACTGGCATGCACGCTTCTTTTCCCTACACGTTACAGCTGCAGTATCTTGGTTTCTCCCAGGCCTTAATACTAACTCTGTCCACTCTTGGATAATACTGTTCAAAGTCTTTTCTTGCTAAAAATGTTATCTGTATAAGGATTGTTGATTGAGGTCCTACACCTATTTCCCCCCAATTCCCCAAATAACCTGCAACCCTCACTTGTTCCACTTCGCCCTTTCACTGTTTCCTCCTAGTTATTATATCATGGCATTTGTATCAGGCTTTCATTGTACTAGCAGAACAATATGGCTGTCCATATTTCATGGTGATAGCATCAATCATTTTGTTTCTCTTAGTAATGCAAGGTGCAAAAGAAAAACAATCCATCTAATTTGCCTTGCCATTTAAGTCCGTACAGAGGATCCATTCAGAATTAATACTGATCCCAAGTTACACAACAGAATCTAAACTGAATGGTTTCCGATTTGCACAATGAAAGGTGTGTACTTAGATGAAAAAAAACACACAAATTAAGGTGAGACACAGGAAATTATAGTTAACTGCTGTCAGCTACATGAGGTAAAGTAAAGAAACTTTCCTTAAAACTAGATGGATAAAAACTGTATCACCTGATATCAAAGCTCTTTGTCAATACATCCTGCTAATGTTCATCCAGTTTGTTCAGTAGGAAAGTCCATGTCGATGCCATTAATGACATTGGCCAACAGTGGTTCAGTTGAAAGACTGAAATTCCCAAGATATTCTGGAACATGGAGATCCACTGGCGACAGCAACTAACTTGTTGCAAAGTGGAAAATAGTAATGCTTCTTCAACACGCCTACAAATTCCTGTTCTCTTGAGTACTGACAGTACAAATCGGAAGGGGTAGAGTGGAAGTAAAACATTTTAGGAATCTACCTCTTAAATCCGTCCTTAAACACATTCAGAGATATACATTCTCTTCGAACTGTCCACAGGTCATTCACTGCCCCTGCCAACTGTTTGGAAATGAAGAGCTCAGAGCGAGGGCCGGAGAGAGGCAGTTCCAGATTCTACCAGGCTTGGATTTGCGACATCCAATTTTAAATTACTCTACAATCCAATCTGAGTAACATACTGGCCCATTTACATTTTGCTCGAGTAACACTACAGGCCACATCTCCCCCAGGAATTGAGATTCTGGATCTGGAGGTAGTACCTTGATCTCCTCCACCGAACAAGGTGCAGGAAAACAAAGACAAGACAGCCTCGGCATAATCCCCGATGGGTGTGACTTTGCTCCACTGGACATGAGTATAAACCACACCCTTTCAGGCAACCTAGCCTTTTAGCATTGTGGAACTGTTCTTTAAAAAGAGACAGAATCGCTTCTGCAGGTCTCAGTAAATTGGAGTCTTACGACATTTGTGGGATTATGTTTCTGTAATTGGAGGGGAGTGAGAGTGCTCGTTTAGATTGAGGGATTACTATATACCCAGGAGCAATATTATTGTCACTGAAGGAGCTTTACGTACTTTTTTAAAATAAAAGCTTTGTCACTCCTTTCTGCATCTCACATCCCACAAATCCTCCCTTCCAGCCAGTCTGAGCTGGAAATTCAGTACCATCAAGAATCAGGTAAGCCTCACCTCAGTGCAGGGCTCCATCTAGCAGGTTGCCATACATATGAGAAACCTCCCTCAATGGGGCCAGCAAGGATGCAGTGACTGAAAGACACAGGCTTCTGAATCAAAAGGTGAGACACATATTCACTGTGCTGCCAGACTGCCCTGAGAGTGAGGAATTCTTCAAATGAGGGTGACTTGGCTGATCTAAAGTCTGGATAAGTATCAACTCCTGTAGCTAATTCCACCTAATTGTTTCATTTTAAATAGCAGCACAATGTGGCCACATCTTAAAGGAGAGGCTCACGGAACATTATCCACTATTTAGCACCCTCTATCCTGAATGCATATAATCCATGTTCTTGCACCCTTATAAACAGTATATTTATTTTTAAAACCATTTTAAAAAATTGACCTTTGAGTTTTGAAACAAAACCTAGACAGGCAAGCAAAAGAGATTCTGTCCTTTTTCACACAGTACATTTCTACTAATACAGTTTGATATACACCATCAATTAACCTTCTCTGTATATAAAGAAATTGTAAAAATATTATAACTTCTAATTAAAACAAAAAAGATATCAACCCCTCTTATTTGGTGCCACCCCTCATGGTGGCAGTGTTAAAAGTAAAAGGTTTTCAGTTCTGATCCAACAGTGCGATCGAGTCTCGTCGCCACGGCCATGAAGCACTGGCATCAGCAGCCACGGGCTTTCCTAACTGCAGCAGGAGGGGTGTTGTTGGGTGCTGGGTCACGGGGCACTTGGGAAGCCCCTGGAGGTGTCGAGATCTTCACCGCGCTGAATTCTTGCTGGATCCGCTTAGCGAATACCTGAGGGAGGGGAGAAGTAAGAGGAACAAGTCAAAAGGAGTAGCTTCAACCCGCTCCACACATTTCTCATCTGCTTGTGCAGGCTGCAAACTGCAACCGCTTAGTGCCCCCAACCCCAAGCTGAGGTGTTAACTTTTTCCAACTGCCTAGATGGTGTCAATAGGCTTTTCAACCATGAGACATCACTGTTCAGCATGATCCTCACCCCACAACTGAACTTCACAGCAGAAGTTACTAAACAGTAATTTCTTCCCCCACCTCTGCCTTGGTGTAGATTAATTGCCTCAGCAGGGGCTGATCCTAGGGGTTGCCCTGGTCACTGACTGCAAGAGAGTAGACAGAAAAAAATTGGACAGAAAACTGTTTTGGGAAAATGTTAATTATTGTGCCAATGCAGATTACCAGGCCAGAGAAGCCAGGTAACCTGCATTGGCACAATACTTCACATTTTTGGAGACAGTAGGGATTGAGGAATATGTTGTGAAGAAAGATAGTTGGGGGTGGAGAACTATCAAAAAGTGACAGGACTGTTGGCCGCCATGATCAATCCCTGTTTCTAAAAGGTCTAATCTTTTTATATATTTTAATAAGAAGGGAACACAGACTTAAAACTGTTGCTGGAAGAAGAAGAAGAAGCCAGAGGAAATGTTTCCACACAGCGGGTTACTGGCACAGGGAAAAGACTGATAGCCAATGGTTATTGTGTAAGAAACTATGTTACTTAAAAAGGGAACTGGATCAATATTTGAAAATTAATATAAAACAATAGAAGGGACAATGCAATTAGAAGAGTTAGGCTCAGCTGAACAACCAACTTAGTGCAATGGGCCAAATGGCCTCCTTCTATACAATGATTTCCTTTTTTTAAAAACTGATGTTAAGATGTCCACTGAAACACAATCTAAATGACCTTACTGAAAGCTTTAACATATATAATTTCAAGGCAGCATTTCAGGATAATAGTTTTAATGGATACAATGGCATTTGGTAAGATGAGAATACTGAAGAGACAACTTGAACCTGCATCCAGCCTCTAGAGTCAGGAAATTGCTCATTGCTTTGGTCATGGCCAATCTTACCATCAGACAGCATTAACTGGAACTCAATTTGAGTAGGCTACAACTTTCATGTGAGTTTGCATGGGGGCACAGCTCTAGCCAAAAGCTGCTTGTCAGGAATTCAGTTCAGGAACCAGTGAACAGCTTAAAGTGCTTAACCAGGAACTGGAAAAGGGTTTTGGTCATTGAAGGAGATGGAGCATTTTTATATTGATAGATGGTTAGCATTAAGCCACTTAAATCTTCCATGGCTGTTTACAGCTCGAGACTTGTACTCCACATTACGTTCCACAACAGACAATTCCACATTTAACAAAGTGGTGACAAGACAAGGCAAGGAAACTAATTTACCCTCAGATCACTATCAATACAACTCTTAACCACCACAAGCAATGTGAGAGATTGTACATCAGGGCCATGCAGTTGTCACTCTACCACTTATATTTATATAGCTCCTTTTGTTATGAACGCTGGACTTTGTAGCATGATTATGTTTAAAAAAAACTGTGATTTTTAATGTTGGGATAAATGAGGCAATTCAGGTTGTCAAACTGTAACTAGCGCAGTGCCACAGGGATCAGTGCTGGGGCCTCAGATTTGCTGATGATACAAAGATAGGTACAAAGTTGTCAGGAGGACATAAAGTGTCTGCAAAGAGATATAGATAGGTTAAGTGAGTGGGCAGAAATTTGGCAGATGGAGTATAATGTGGGAAAATGTGAACTTGTCTGCATTGTCAAGAAGAATAGAAAAGCATATTATTCTTTAAACAGAGAGAGACTGCAGAATGCTGCAGTACAGAGGGATCTCGTTGTCCTTGTACTGTCCAACATACGGCCCGTGGGCCAGGATCCAGCCTGCCAAACGTTTCCATCCAGCCTGAGGGTGTAAACTGTACCCGGGGGATGGGCAGGGGGAACACAGGGGGAGAGAGTGTGATCGAGAGCACTCCTGACAGAATGACATCTATCCAGAAGACTCTGCATCACTACAAGAAGTGTGCAGGTAAACATTGACTACTTGCGCAAACAAAAATATATCAGGTGTCTGACTAAATGAGTGTCCAACATAGTGAAGATAATGTAAGTCAATAAATTAGTCTTCTCATTTAGAGCTTTTTCACAAAAATGTACATTTCTTGTTGTTTTAATTAATATTAAGCTAAATTTTTATTGCCTTTATCTTTCTGAAATTGTATCACCGGCCCCTGATGTAAGACAAAAACTGTAACGTGGTTCCCCCATGCGAAAAGATTGGACAATCCTGTTTTACATGAATCACAAAAAGTCAGCATGCAGGTACAGTCAGTAATTAGGAAGGAAAATCGAGAGTTGGCTAGCTCTGTTTCATGCCCTCATAATTATTTAAATTTAAAATACTAGTCTTGGACCCATTCTTCTCTCCCTCAAATTGAATGTAAAATTGAATCATATTATGATCGCTGCTACCTAGGAGCGCCTTCACTACGAGGTCATCAGTTAATCCTATCTCGTTGCACAATTCCAGGTCTAGCATAGCCTGCTCTCTGGTTCCAGAATGTGCTGTTCTAAGAAACTATCCCGAAAACATTCAATGAACTCCTCATCTAGGCTACCTGCCCATCTGATTTTTCTAGCCTATATGTAGATTAAAATCCCCCATGATTATCACCGTACCTTTCTGATAAGCTCCCATTATTTCTTCCTTTATACCCTGTCCTACCATGTGGTTACTGTTAGTGTGCCTGTACACCACTCTCACGAGTGACTTCTTGTCTTTATCATTTCTCATCTCTACCCAAACCGCTTCTACATCCTGGTTTCCTGAACTTAGGTCATCCCTTTCTAATGTGCTAATACCATCATTAATTAACAGAGCCACCCCTCCACATTTTCCTAGCTTCCTTTCATTCCTAAATGCCATGCACTCTTCAATATTCAGGTCCCAATCTATGTCAACCTGCAGCCATGTCTCTGTAATGGCTATTAGATTGTACTCATTTATTTCTATTTGTGCTATCAGTTTATCTGTTTTGAATGCTACGTGCATTCAGATACACAGTCTTTAGTTTTGTCCTTTTATTATTTTTGTAACGTCTAGTCTTGACTGTTGATTTATTCTTAAATTTGTACTCACTATCCCTTCCTGTCACTGTCTATCATTTCCCATGTTAATACCTTTCTCTCTTGCCTTGTCTCTACTCTTTGATTTATCACATATTCCCAAATTTGATCCCTTACCCTGACTATTTTGTTTAAAACCCTCTCTACTTCCCTAGTTATGCAGTTCGCTAGAACACCAGCCCCAGCATGGTTCAGGTGTAGACCATCCCAATGGTACAGCCCCCACCTTCACCAGTACTGGTGCCAGTGTCCCACGAACCGAAACACACTTCTACTATACCAGTTTTTGAGTCTTGAAGTCTTGCTACAACTGTACAGGGCATTAGTGAGACAGCACCTAGAGTATTGAATACAGTTTTGGTCTCCTTACTTAAGGAGGGATATACTTGCATTGGAAGCAGTTCAGAGACAGTTCACTAGGCTGATTCCTGGGATGAAGGGGTTGTCTTATGAGGAAAGGTTGAGCAGGTTGGGCTTATACTCATTGGAGTTTAGAAGAATGAGAGGTGATCTTATTGAAACGTATAAGATTCTGAGGGGGCTTGTTGGGTAGATTCTGAGAGGATGTATCCCTTCATGAGGGAATCCAGAATTAGGGGCACAGTTTCAAAATAAGAGGTTTCCCATTTAAGACAGAGACGAGGAGGAATTTCTTTTCTCAGAGGGTTGTTTAATCTTCGGAATTCCCTTCCCCAGACAGCACTGTAGGCTGGGTCATCAAATATATTCAATAATTCAACTCAAGGCTGAGTTAGAACAGATTTTTGATGTACAAGGGAGTCAAGGGTTATCGGGGGGTGGGGAGGAAGTGGAGTTAAGGCCACAATCAGATCAGCCATGATCTTATTACATGGTGGAGCAAACTTGAGGGGCCGAATGGCCTACTCCTGCTTCTGTTTCTTATGTAGTTTAAGATGGAGTCAAAGTCGTCATGTGACCTCACATCAACTCTGCTTAAAGACAAAACAGGAATCTTGGTTACCAGAACAAGGAGCCCAGATGAAAGACCCTTTTGAAAAGCAGAGAATGCAGGGTTAAAACACCTGAAGAACAATGGGTTTCACCCTCCTAAACTTTCAGATTGCAAACAAGGAGCCAGTGGCTCTGAAAATGTAAATATGAATTGCAATTGCTAACACTGGGAAACTACGTGGCTCTGCTGTAGCCGGACTTGTGGGCTCTGCATATGGGAAAAATCTACTGACCTTCTGTTTCTGGATAAATTCTACACACTTTGGAAAATCTACAGGCTGTAATGAAAACAACAACCAGCAGTGGCAGCCTTAAGGGAGAGAGAGAGAGAGGGGAACACCTGCTCTCAGAAGACTGATACAGTGAAAGGCTGTGAAGATTCGAACCTGATTTGAAAGTTGAGGTTTGCGGAGATCGCCTTATTCATGGAAGTCCAGGTCGAAAGTGCTCAGAGGGAAGTGAGCAAAGAGGACATTGACGTTGAGAAGGTCTAGGAGATCCAACCCATTGTAACTGGGAGGGGTTTGGGACTTTTAGTTGCAAAAATCTCATTTCAAGGAGGACTGTGTAACATATAAATGTGGGTGTGAGGTTTTGAAGTGTTTGAATAAGTGAAGAAAATACCTTTCTCTACAATTGGAGTATTAACTACTTACAAAGTACTATTTAATTAATGGTGATTTTAGTTTAGCTGTTAGAATAAAAGTCTTAAAATGTTAAATCTTGCTGTGTACTTCTGTAATTTGGTCTGGGGATTCATAACCCAATTTAACACCAATGTTCTCACTGAGGTTGTAACACCTTTAATGTAATAATATGTCCCAAGGCACTTCACAGGAGCATTATAAAGTAAAATTAGACACTGGACTACATAAGCAGATATTAGGGCTGATGGCCAAAAACTTGGTCGAAGAGGTAGGTTTTAAGGAGAAATTTAAAGGAAGAAAGAAAGTTGGAGAGGTTCAGGAAGAGAATTCCAGAGCTTAGGACCTCAGCAGCTAAAGTCGCGGCCAACAATGGTAGTGCAATTAAAATCAGGAGTGTTCAAAAGGGCAGAATTAGAGGAGCACAGATATCTCAGAGATGTGGAGGTGATTACAGAGATGGGGAGAGGAGAGGCCATGGAAGGATTTGTAAACAAACATGATAATTTTAAAATCAAGGCGTTGCTTGACCAGGAGCCAATGTAAGTCAGCAAGCACAGGGGTGATAGGTGAAGGCGGGACTTGGTGCGAATAAGGACGTGAGCAGCAGTGTTTTGGATGACCTCAAGTTTATAAAGGGTAGAATGTGGGCGACCAGCCAGGAGTGCAATGGAATAGTCAAGTCTGGAGGTAAAAAAAAAAGGAATGAATGAGATTTTCAGCAGCAGGTGAGCAGAGGCAGGGATTAAGTCAGGTGATGTCACAAAGGTGGAAATGGGTAGCCTTAGTGATGGTGCAGATATGTGGTCGGAAGCTCATCTCAGGGTCAAATATGACACCAAGGTTGCAAACAGTCTGGTTTAGTCTTAGACAGTTTCCAGGGAAAGGGATGGAGTCAGTGGCTAAGGAAGGGAATTTAGAACTGGGACCGAAGACAATAACTTCAGTCTTCCCAATATCTAATTGGAGGAAATTTCTGCTCATCCAGTACTGGATATCAAACAAGCAGTCTGATAATTTAGAGACAGTGAAGGAGTCGAGAGAGGTGGTCGTGAGGTAGATCAGGGGGTCGTCAGCATATATGTGAAAACTAAAGTTGTGTTTTCGGATGATGTCGCTGAGGAGCATGTCGATGAGAAAAAGGAGGGGGCCAATGATAGATCCTTTGGGGATACTGGAGATAATGGTGTGGGGACAGGACAAGAAGCCATTGCAGGTGATTGTCCGGCAACAATTAGATAGATAAGAATGGAACCAGGCGAATGCAGTCCCACCCAGCTGGATGACAGTGGAGAAGCACTGGAGGAGGATGGTGAGGTCAACTGTGGCAAAGGCTGCAGACAGGTTGAAGAGGACGAGGAGAGATAGTTTACCTTTGTCACAGTCATGTGGTATGTCATTTGTGACTTTGATAAGAGCTGTTTCAGTATTGTGCAGGGGCAGAAACTTGATAGGAGGGATTCAAAAATGGAGTTCTGGGAAAGATGGGCATGGATCTGGGAGGCGACAACACATTCAAAGACTTGAGAGAAAAGGGAGGTTGGAGATGAGGTGGTAGTTGGCAGATTTGGAGAGAGGGACAATATCGGCTAACAGGGAGATCCGAAGGGGATAATAAAAGCAAAATACTGCAGATGCTGGAAATCTGAAATAAAACAATGTGCTAGAAATACTTAGCAGTTCAGGCAGCATCTGTGGAGAGAGAAGTAGAGTTAACGTTTCAGGTCAGTGACCTTTCATCAAAAAGGGAAGTTGGGTGGTCAGCTGTTTAGTTGGAATAGGGTTGAGAGAGCAGCAGTTGGTGTAAGAATCCTGGGAAATCCTTACATCGGGTTTTCTTGCTAATTAGCGACAGCTAACAAATAAATTTGAGTTTTCACTAGCTGTGATATGAGTTGAAGCGAATAGTATAGTTGCATTTAAGAGGAGGCTAGACAAGAATATGAGGGAGAAGGTAAGGGTTACGCTGATAGATTTAGATAAGGAATGACGAGTGGAGCATAAATGTTGGCATGACTGATTGGGCCAAATGGCCTGTTTCTGTGCTGTATACGCTATGTAATCCTAGGTAATGATAATACTTATACTGAACTATATTTTTAACCCAGCTTATGATATGCCCTGGGTTAGAAGTGGCTGAGAGGTGACATGATGGGAAATTTTGATTTGGGCCTTCATTGACAAAGTGTTTTATTGAGTCCAAATGTTTATAAGGAACCAAATGGTAAAACGGTAAACCTCAGCAGAAATTCAAGCAAAGCGTGAAAACAGAAAGGCTGCTGTGTGAGAACTAAAAGATAAACACCGTAGTAGAATTCCAGAGGCCCAGACAGAGGGAAAGAAAACAATAATGGCTTGAATCCTAGAAAGGATAGCTGGATGCCAAGGCCACCATGTTTTACTTGCTTTGACCAGGCACTACCATTGAAATGTCAATGTGCTGTTAAGAGTCCGAGAGTAGAAAAACAGATGATAACAGGAATCATGAGACACTGACCTGGCCAGGGCAGGCATTTGGATACGTGACATCACTTGCAATTGGGCAGATCAAGACATAGCAAGGTAATGACTAGGTTAAAGTGGTTTCCATTGACTTCGCTGTGTAGCAACAGTATAAGAAAGGGTGCTCCAAGCACTTAAGGTGAGCCAGTATTCAACCAAGAGACTTGGGATTGTCTTGAACATGAACTCTCGCAGAAGGCCGGGCTGGAGGAGGGACCACATGTGTACATAAAAGCAAAATACCGTGGATGCTGGAAATCTGAAATAAAAACAAGAAATGCTGGAACCACTCAGCAGGTCTGGCAGCATCTGTGAAAAGAGAAGCAGAGTTAACGTTTCGGGTCAGTGACCCTTCTTCGGAACTAGCAAATATTAGAAATGTCAAAGGTTAAAAGCAAGTGAGCTGGGGGTGGGACAAGAGATAACAAAGGAGAAGGTGGAGATTGGACAAGGCCACATAGCTGACCAAGAGGTCATGGAGCAAAGGCAAATAATATGTTAATGGTGTGTTGAAAGACAAAGCATTAGTACAGATAGGGTGTTAACGAACTGAAGATTAAGCAGCAGCAAGTACAAACATGAAAAAAACCCGTGGGTAAGCAAACTGAACAAACTACAATGAAATGAAATAAACAAAAGAAAAAAAATTGGAAAAAATGTAAAAAGGAAAAAGAAAAAATAACTAAAAATAAAAGTAAAATGGGGGGCCCGTCATGCTCTGAAATTATTGAACCCAATGTTCAGTCCGGCAGGCTGTAGTGTGCCTAATCGGAAAATGGGGACGACTGCTCCTCCAGATCCTCCTTCCGTTTCACTTCCCTCTGACCCCACCCCTTCTGATCTGACCCCTTGCCGTGTATTTACTATACCCTCTGACCTCCCCCTCTCTGATGCTGAACGTTTTGTACTCAGCAAAGGTCTCAGTTTTATCCCCTTACGTCCCCACCTCAATGAATTTCGCGCTCGGCATGTCGTTGAGCTCTTCTTCCGTCGCCTCCGTCTCCGGGCTCACTTCTTTGACCAGGAGTCCTCCTCCCGACCAGCAGACGCATTCACCTGCCTCCAGCATTCCCCCTCTACCTGGACCCCTCCCCCGGCCTCTTACCCGCTCTTGATCTCTTCATTGAAAACTGTCGGCGAGACATTGGTCATCTCAATTTCTCTGCCCCCCTCACTCACTCTAACCTGTCCCCCTCTGAACTGGAGGCACTCCGTTCTCTCAGGTCTAATCCCGACCTCTACCTTGCAGAAGCTCAACGCCAACTCACAGACACTTCTTCCTACCTCCCTCTGGACCATGACCCCACCACCGAACATCAAGCCACTGTCCAAAGGTCAGTGTTACTGACCTCATCTCCTCTGGAGATCTTCCCTCTACAGCTTCCAACCTCATAGTCCCGCAACCCCGGTCAGCCCGCTTCTACCTCCTTCCCAAAATCCACAAACAGGACTGTCCCGGCAGACCCATTGTGTCAGCCTGTTCCTGCCCCATTGAATTTATTTCTTCCTATCTTGACTCTATCTTTTCTCCGCTGGTCCAGTCTCTTCCCACCTACATCCGTGACTCTTCTGACGTCCTCCGTCATTTTGACAATTTCCAGTTTCCTGGTCCCAACCGCCTCCTCTTCACTATGGACGTCCAATCGCTCTACACCTCCATCCCCCACCAGGATGGTTTAAGGGCTCTCCGCTTCTTCCTCGAACAGAGGCCCAACCAATCCCCATCCACCACCACCCTCCTCCGCTTGGCTGAACTTGTTCTCACATTGAACAACTTCTCCTTCAACTCCGCTCACTTCCTTCAAGTAAAAGGTGTTGCTATGGATACCCGCATGGGTCCTAGTTATGCCTGTCTTTTTGTGGGATATGTCGAGCATTCTTTGTTCCAGTCCTACTCAGGCCCCCTCCCCCAACTCTTTTTCCGGTACATTGATGACTGTATCGGTGCCGTTTCCTGCTCCCGCCCTGAACTGGAAAACTTTATCAACTTTGCTTCCAATTTCCACCCTTCTCTCACCTTTACATGGTCCATCTCTGACACTTCCCTTCCCTTCCTTGATTTCTCTGTCTCTATCTCTGGGGATAGGTTGTCTACTAATATCCATTATAAACCCACCGCCTCCCACAGCTACCTGGACTACACTTCTTCACAGCCTACCTCCTGTAAGGACTCCATTCCATTCTCCCAGTTTCTCCATCTCCGACGCATCTGCTCTGATGATGCTACCTTCCATGATGGTGCTTCTGATATGACCTTTTTCCTCAACTGTTGTTGAGGAATGTTGTTGACAGGGCCCTCAACCATGTCTGGCCCATTTCCCGCACCTCTACCCTCACCCCTTCCCCTCCCTCCCAGAACCATGACAGGGTTCCCCTTGTCCTCACTTTCCACCCAATCAGCCTCCATATCCAAAGGATCATCCTCCGCCATTTCCGCCACCTCCAGCGTGATGCCACTACCAAACGCATCTTCCCCTCCCTTCCCCTGTCAGCATTCCGAAGGGATTGTTCCCTCTGCGACACCCTGGTCCACTCCTCCATTACCCCCACCACCTTGTCCCCGTCCCATGGCACCTTCCCCTGCAATCGCAGGAGGTGTAATACCTGCCCATTTACCTCCTCTCTCCTCACTATCCCAGGCCCCAAACACTCCTTTCAGGTGAAGCAGCAATTTACTTGTACTTCTTTCAATGTAGTATACTGTATTCGCTGCTCACAATGTGGTCTCCTCTGCATTGGGGAGACCAAATGCAGACTGGGTGACCGCTTTGCAGAACACCTCCGCTCAGTCCGCAAGGAGGACCCTGAGCTTCCGGTTGCTTGCCATTTCAACACTCCCCCCTGCTCTCATGCTCACATCTCTATCCTGGGCTTGCTGCAGTGTTCCAATGAACATCAACGCAAGCTCGAGGAACAGCATCTCATTTTCCAATTAGGCACACTACAGCCTGTCGGACTGAACATTGGGTTCAATAATTTCAGAGCATGACAGGCCCCCCATTTTACTTTTATTTTTAGTTATTTTTTCTTTTTCCTTTTTACATTTTTTCCAATTTTTATTCTTTTGTTTATTTCATTTCATTGTAGTTTGTTCAGTTTGCTTACCCACGGGTTTTTTTCATGTTTGTACTTGCTGCTGCTTAATCTTCAGTTCGTTAACACCCTATCTGTACTAATGCTTTGTCTTTCAACACACCATTAACATATTGTTTGCCTTTGCTCCATGACCTCTTAGTCAGCTATGTGGCCTTGTCCAATCTCCACCTTCTCCTTTGTTATCTCTTGCCCCACCCCCGGCTCACTTGCTTATAACCTCTAACATTTCTAATATTTGCTAGTTCCGAAGGGGGGTCACTGACCTGAAACGTTAACTCTGCTTCTCTTTTCACAGATGCTGCCAGACCTGCTGAGTGGTTCCAGCATTTCTTGTTTTTATTCCACATGTGTACATGTTGCACTGACTGACACAAAGGTGTCTAGGGTATGACCATGTGCTGTAGTCATGTGGAAATTGTGTCTTAACCAGGGAGTAATGGTAATGCTGTTGTGCTTTGGTACTACTGCTCAGGCATTAGCATGTGTCACGTCTTACTTATACTGAATAAAATATAACCACAGTCACCAATAAGGATATCACCTCGAATCACTTCAGAACTTGAGAGTAAAAGGGTTAAAGAGTTAATTGACTCTGACACCCCTGATTTCCAACAGTGGGTCTCCTGGGCAATGGGCACTATTACCTATATAGTCATGGATAGATGCATCTGCAACAGATAAATTGGTGAGGACGAGGTCATGTAGGTTTCTCTCTCATGTTGGTTCTCTTAGCATCTGCTGCAGGCCTAGTCTGGCAGCTATGCCCTTCAGAACTCCACTAGCTCGGTCAATAGTGGTGTTACCGAGCCACTCTTGGCAATGGACGTTGAAGTCTCTCACCCAGAGTACATTCTGTGTCCTTGCTACCTTCAGTGCTTCTTCCAAGTGATGTTCAGCATGGAGGAGAACTGGTTCAGCAGCTGACAGAGGGCAGTAGGTGGCAATCAGCAGGAGGTTTCCTTGCCCCTGTTTGACCTGATGCCATGAGGCTTCATGGGGTCTGGAGTTAATGTTGAGCACTCCCAGAGCCACTCCCTCTTGACTGTATACCATTGTGCTGCCACCTCCGGTGGGTCTGTCCTGCCGATGGGACAGGGATGATGATGGAGGAGTCTGGGGCGTTGGCTGTAAGATATGATTCGGTGAGTATGACTGTCAGGCTGCTGCTTGACTAGTTTGTAGGACAGCTCTCCCAACTTTGATACAAGTTCACACATGTTTATGAGGAGGACTTTGCAGGGTCGACTGGGCAGGGTGTGCCTTTGTTGTATTCAGTTCCTAGATCGATGCCAGGTGGTCTGTCAGATTTTATTATTGCAGTTTTGCATAGTGGTTTGATGCAACTGAGTGGCTTGCTAGGCCATTTCAGAGGGCAGTTACGAGTCAACCACATTGCTGTGGGTCTGGAGTCACATGTAGGCCAGACTGGGTAAGAACAGCAGATTTCCTTCCCTAAAGGACATGTAGTTAATTAGCTGAATTTCAATTCTCCAGCTGCCATGATGGGACTTGAACTCATTTCTCTGGATCATTAGTCCAGGCCTCTGGATTACTTGTTCAGTAACATAACCATTACGCTACTGTACTCGCAAGTCTCTTTTCTGAATAAAAAGGTGCAACCTTGTCAATCTTTCCCGATAGCTATAATCCCTCAGTTCTGGTTCCTTTCTTCTAAATCATTCCTCCTAAATAATTTTTTGCACTTTTCCAGTGCTTTTATGTCCTTTTTGACAGCATGGAGTGGACTTCGCCATCAGAAACTCTTTGCTCAGCATGATAGAGCCACCTTCAAATGACTCAGAACGCATACTGTCCATCTGACTGCTCACCGCCTCTGGTCCAGTACACCTGCTCAGCATCTATGCTCCAACACTCTGCTCCCCACCTGAAGTTAAAGACCAGTTCTACAAGGAACTCCATAATATCGTTAGTAGCATTCCTAATACCGAACATTTGTTCCTGCTGGGGAACTTTAACGCCAGGGTTGGGGCCGACCATGAGTCATGGCCCTCCTGCCTTGGGCGCTATGGCATTGGAAGGAAGAATGAGAATGGACAGAGACTGCTTGACTTGTGTACCTATCACAACCTTTGCATCACCAATTCATTCTTTCATACTAAACCCTGTCACCAGGTTTCGTGGAGGCACACAAGATCATGTCGTTGGCACCAGCTGGACCTCATCGTCACAAGGCAAGTCTCTATAAACAGTGTCCAAATCACACGCAGCTTCCACAGTGTGAACTGCAACACCAACCGCTCCCTGGTGTGCAGCAAAGTTAGACTCAAACCAAAGAAGCTACGTGTCTCACTCCAAGCAGAAGGGCCACCCGCGCATCAGCAATGACAGAATTTCTTATCCACAGCTGTTACATAAGTTTCTAAATTCACTTGAAAAAGCCCTTCAAAACACTCCTTCAGGGGTTGCAGAGAGGAAGTGGGCTCACATCAGAGACGCCATCTATGACTCAGCAATGACCACCTATGGCAAAAGTGAGAGGGAGAATGCAGATTGGTTTCAATCACACTTTGAAGAGCTGGAACCTGTCATAGCCGTTAAGCGCATTGCACTGTTGAACTACCAGAAAGCCCCCAGCAAGTTAACATCCATAGCACTAAAAGTAGCCAGAAGCGCTGCATACAAAGAACAGCCAGGCGCTGTGCAAATGACTACTGGCAACACCTATGCAGTCATATTCAACTGGCCTCCGACACCGGAAACATCAGAGGTATGTATAATGGCATTGAGAGTGCTTTTGGGCCAACCATCAAGAAGATTGTCCCCCTCAAGTCTAAATCAGCGGACACAATCACTGACCAACGCAAGCAAATGGACCGCTGGGTGGAGCACTACCTAGAACTGTACCCCAGGGAAAATGTTGTCACTGGGACTGCCCTCAATGCAGCCCAGTCTCTGCCAGTCATGGATGAACTGGACGAACAGCCAACAAAATTGGAACTCAGTGATTCTCTAGCCAATGGAAAAGCCCCTGGGAAGGACAGCATTACCCCTGAAATAATCAAGAGTGCCAAGCCTGCTATACTTTCAGCATTCCATGAACTGCTTTGCCTGTGCTGGGATGAGGGAGCAGTACCACAGGACATGCGCGATGCCAATATCATCACCCTCTATAAGAACAAGGGTGACCGCAGTGACTGCAACAACTACTGTGGAATCTCCCTGCTCAGCAAGGCAGGGAAAGTCTTCACTAGAGTCGTTTTAATTAGACTCCAGAAGCTGGCTGAGCATGTCTACCCTGAGGCACAGTGTGGCTTCCGAGCGGAGAGATCCACCATTGACATGCTGTTCTCCCTTTGCCAGCTACAGGAGAAATGCCGCGAACAGATGCCCCTCTATGTTGCTTTCATTGATCTCACCAAAGCCTTTGACCTCATCAGCAGACGAATTTGGCCTAACCATCAGCCTCAAGAAAACAAACATCATGGGACAGGATGTCAGAAATACTCCAACCATCAATATTGGCGACCACGCTCTGGAAGTGGTTCAAGAGTTCACCTACCTAGGCTCAACTATCACCAGTAACCTCTCGATGCAGAAATCAACAAGCGCATGGGAAAGGCGTCCGCTGCTATGTCCAGACTGGCCAAAAGAGTGTGGGAAAATGGCACACTGACACGGAACACAAAAGTCCGAGTGTATCAAGCCTGTGTCCTCAGTACCTTGCTCTACGGCAGCGAGGCCCGGACAACGTATGTCAGCCAAGAGCAACGTCTCAATTCATTCCATCTTCGCTGCCTCCGGAGAATCCTTGGCATCAGGTGGCAAGACCATATCTCCAACGCAGAAGTCCTTGAGGTGGCCAACATCCCCAGCATATACACTCTACTGAGCCAGTGGCGCCTGAGATGGCTTGGCCATGTGAGCTGCGTGGAAGTTGGTAGGATCCCCAAGGACACATTGTACAGTGAGCTCCTCACTGGTATCAGACTCACCGGCCGTCCATGTCTCCGCTTTAAAGACGTCTGCAAACGCGACATGAAGTCCTGTGACATTGACCACAAGTCGTGGGAATCAGTTGCCAGTGATCGCCAGAGCTGGCGGACAGCCATAAAGA
This sequence comes from Heterodontus francisci, assembly GCF_036365525.1. Lineage (NCBI taxonomy): Eukaryota > Metazoa > Chordata > Chondrichthyes > Heterodontiformes > Heterodontidae > Heterodontus > Heterodontus francisci. The sequence continues at coordinate 23,972,186 of NC_090381.1, forward strand.
CGGGGCTAAAGAGTGGCGAGTCGAAGAGACTTAGCTGTTGGCAAGAAAAAAGACAGAAGTGCAAGGAGAGAGCCAACTATGTAACAGCCCTGACAACCAATTTTATCTGCAGCGCCTGTGGAAGAGTCCGTCACTCTAGAATTGGCCTTTATAGCCACTCCAGTTGCTGCTTCACAAACCACTGACCATCTCCAGGCGCTTACCCATTGTTTCTCAAGACAAGGAGGCCAAAGAAAGGAGGAGTCCAGAACTGTGCATAATACTCTAAATGCAGCCTGACCAGGGGCCTATACAAGTTTAACATAACTTCACTACTATTGAATTCTATACCCCTAGAAATAAATCCCAGTGCTTTGTTAACATTTTTAATTGCTTTGTTGACCTGAGATGCTACTTTTAATGATTTGTTTACCTGTATCCCGAGATCCCTTTGCTCTTCTACCCTGCTCAGTTTATTTTCTAAAGCATTGGTAATGTTTCTGTTTATCCTACTGAAGTGTATCCCCTCACATTTATCTGGGTTAAAGTTTGATATTGTTTGAGCTTTGGGACAGGCTGAATGGACCATAATGATCTTTAGTAGACACTGCATTCTCACGTTCCTGTGCCATAAGCTTATTTCACCATAGACAAAGACTGTGCAACACTGTCAATAGGAATTGAAAATTGCTGATTATTAGTTTGGATGCTGTGCACCATGTTTTTTGTGATTTTAAATCCTGTGTCACTATCTATCACTTAGATAGTGTTATCTAATATTAATTAATTTATTCCTTTAAATATGAGATCCTTTCCACACACTATACAAATTTTGTGTTTAATATTTTCCTTTTGTTTCACCCCCTTTTCTGATTTCCCCCACACACTGTCCTGTTACCCATATCTCCCTGATGCCTACTCTACCGATCCCCATTTGTATGCTCTTCTCCCTACACTGTCTGCTCTCAGGGTTTCTTGTCTTCTCCCTCAGTTCCCCCACAAAACAGAGAGGTATGTACAGCAAGAGATAGAGAGTCAAAGAGAAAGGACGACTATTATAGAGATACAGTGAGCATGGCACACAGTAAATAGGAATAAGCATTAGAGCTGTGTGCTGTAGACATGTGCTGCAATACATGATGTCCTGCAGCTGTGATAAATTAATAAGGAATCTAAAAATAGATAAAACAGAGCTGCACAAAGGCTCATTGAATATGCTGTCTGACCACTAAGAATTCAAAGATCACTTAACAGGGATTCACAGACTCCTACCACTGGGTGAAACTGTTTAATTAAACACACAATCCATTGAAGATTTGACATCTCTAATTTCCCCCATTTCTACTGCACCGCAATTGAAAAGTCATCTAGCTTAAGTTTGTTCTTAAAAACTAAACTTGATAATCTTTGCACTGTACCTCTAATCAATAACGATTCATATATATCAAAGCTTAAGTTAAGATCCTCATAGTAGCCAGCATTTAAGCAATAGGTTCTGCAGAAAAAGTTGAGATCAGAACTGGTTTTGTCAGAGTAGTGAATGGTCGAAATCATTTCTTTAAATGGATACTGAACGCATTATATAGTTGTTACAGAAATCACCCACAGGCACTTCTTACAAAGCCACAACTTGCCCAAAGTTAACACCACCCCCACACCCCTCCATCATTTTACTGCATCTCATCCACCAGAGGATAGGGTGTCTTCCATTTTGGGGGTGCCACAGCCACCGCAGAAAGAACAGTTGGGAGGCCGCAGACTAACTACGAAAACAATATATAAGTTGAGATACCATGCTCGGTTCAGCGCAATCTTTAATCTCTGGGCCTACTTTAACCCACATTAACAAAGAACAAAAAAACCTGCCATTTATATAGTGCCTTCACACCCTCATAATACCCAAAAGCACTTCATAATTAACTAATTGCTTTTGAAGAGCATTCACTGCTCTGGAAACAAACATGAGAGCCAGGGTGCACAGCAGGATATCTCAAACGTCACGTGAAATGAATGGTCAATTAATCTGTTTTAGTGGTGTTGGCCAGGGCATAAAGACTTCCCTGCTCTTTGAATGTTGTCGTGTGATCTTTTACACCCAATTGTGCATGCGTACAGTGACCTAGTTTAGTGTCACATCAGAAAGACAGCACCTCTGGCAATGCAGCACTCCCTCAGTATGGCACAAATTTATTTGTTCAAGTCCATAGTAGTTCGGACTCAAGAGCCGAGTGTGGGCCAAGATAACATTGCATGTCTCTTCACACATGTTCCTGCATGGATGAGCCTGGACACTGTCAGTCTACCTCCCATGTTTACATGGTTAAAATCTGCACCCTTAACCTGACAGCAGAGTTGATGTGGTGAAAATATAAAGCACCTTAAAAGATGGAGTATGCTCTCAGCTTCAAAACAGCTAGAGCCGGGTGAACTGCATTGACAGGTGTTATTTAGGCGTCAGACCAGTTTGTTGAGCCAACAAGCTTGCTGTGTAACGAGCCATAGGATGAGGCCAGGATTACGTCATGCAGCTCTATATGATTCCAACACATTAAAACACACCAGCTCACAAAAAGTAATGAGGATTGTCTAATATTACATGAAAATCTAACACTTGCTCCCTTAATCCTGTGAATATATTTGTGTACACGGCTTCTTTTCAGTGTTTCACTCACCTTCGTACCCGCTCCACCATGTGTGCTACCAGTTTATCTGAAATGCCTGGACAGGACTCTTCTGCCAGGTTAAAAGCATTCTCCAGCTCTTCGATGGCACCCAGATTCCCACCACTGACTTTGTGCTTCTCTTGTAGCTTCAGCAAAATAGAACAAAACATAATTAATGTGAAATGTCAAGCTATTGCCAGAAGACACAAGAGCTCTCAATCAACAACCTAGAACCTTATGATATAAGCTTCTGGATATCCACTCATCTCTGTCACCAAGGATCAGAACCCACCACATGGAACATCAGGAAGAGGAATAACCTCCCTGATATCACTCTGGGGCATAGCACATTGGTACAAAACCTGCTGTGCCAAGAGGCTGCCTTGACAAATCTACTTTTGACAGCAGGTAATTACTGATAAAAGCTTCATTACAATTGAAGACTTAACAGGCACCAAACAAAAATGTTAATGGCACCTCAAAAAATCCACAGATGGTTTTGCTAACTAAAGGAAATAAGAAGATGGATCAGAGAAAATACTTTTATTTCTTCTTTCCCATTTTCTTCCTTCGAATAAGAACAGAAAATGCCAGAAATACAGAGCACGAAGAAAAGGCAGGTTTGTGTCCTGCGTGTCGCCTTTCGATACCACTGCTTTCCCCTCAAGTGCAGTGACTCATGCTGGGCCTGCTCGTACACACACCAGCTTTTTATTAGTACCTCATCCCATGGACAGTCTCTACTTGCGAGCGTGCTCTTTGAAAGAGATCAACCATCCTGGCAAAGACCAGGGACAGAAGTTGGCCTCCTGGTCTGTATGCTTCAGTACCTTCCAGGCAGTGTATTTACTTTCAGGTTTTTTGGGAGACAGAGAGCATTCTTGGAACATACTGAAAATCCAATAAATGGAAATGGAGCATTAGACGCTGGCATTTCTCTTCTGGGACCTGGGTATAAATCCAGGCCAGACAGATGAGATCAAGGGGAAGTAGCTGGTTAGAACAATGTTCTTTTACTTATTCAGCTGAGGCATGAATGCAGCCCACGCAGGCGGGATAAAACATATTCTCTACTGACTGTGAGGGTCCTTGGTGAAAACAGGTCTTTGATCTCAGCACTGTGCCATCCATTCAGGACTCACACAGGGAACAAGCTACTTTTTGATCAGTTATGCTCACTTTAGTACTCCTGTAGGTTCTCATACCATATAAATACCTGGGTGGTGGGAGAAGAGGGGGAGCATGGACTTAGTGATGCCAACAAAGGTAGGCACCCAATCAACTCACTCCCTCATACTTAATTTCCGCTGATATGAAGAAAGAATTTCTTGTGCTCCATGCCTCTAAAGCCAGCTAGTCTAAGCATTTCAGCTGAAAAATACAAGCAGGCACACACACAAGCATATTTGGTCACATACAGTGGCTGTGTTACCTCTCTGAACATGGGGTTGACCAGGGTCATCAAGCACTTTGATTTTGGCTGTCGTTTCATGGGCTCCAAGGGCTTCTTTAAAACAAAACACAAAAGGATAGTGAGCAAACTGGTGGGCAATATTTCTCACCTCTGACCTCAACCATTCTATTACAGCCACTCTTGTTTCTATTTCTATGGTCAGTGCCTCTCTGAAATTTCCTCTGAACTCTAAACATGTTCTTCCCCTTCCCTCCAATCTCACTGCTGATATAAAGAGTTTAAACAATGTTTTGAAACCAATGGAACCAATGTTCCCTTCCTGGTCAATCTACAGGCTTTTAAAACCCCAATCACCTAACCACTAACCACCTAAGCCATCACAACTCTTGCAAATATAATTACCATAATTATAGCTTAGCTATTTGTTTTTTTTAAAAATGTTTTCCCTCATCAAACTTCTCCATGCACCCCCCCCCACCCCACCGAAACACTGACTGCTTGATGTGGCACCAAGTCCTTGAACTTGTCACCTCCAAATCCATGTTTATCCTTCCTGCAACTCAAAGTTTGAATCTTGCCAATCTGGTTTCCACTCCTACGATAGCACTGAAAAAGCCCTAGTCAAAGTCACAAATGACACCTTTGTGAGCATGCTGCATTTCCTCTTCTCGGCCTCTCTGCAGCCTTTCACACAGTCGACCACGCCATCATCCTCCTTCATTGCCTCTCTTCTATTGTTCAGCTCAGTGGGACATTGCTCGTCTAGTTCTACTCTTAACTAACTAATTGTAGCTGGAGCATCTCCAGCAATGGCCTCTCTTGTTGGAATCCCCCAAAGGTCTATCCTTCCTCTTCCTCACTCGCTTGCTGTCCCTTGGCAACACCATCCAATGAAATGTGGCCAGCTTCCACATGCATGCTGACAACAGAGTTCTGTCTCTCCATCATTTCTCTCAACAGCTCCACTTTGTGATAACAGACTCCTCTTCCAACATCCAGTTTTGAGTGAGCTACAATTATCTCCAGTTAAACATTGGTAACAAAGAAGCCCCCCATTCGCCACTGATTCCATTCCTTCTCCCTGGCCACTGCTTCTGGTTGAACTAAACTGTTTGCAACCACAACATCCTATTCCACTCTGAGCTGAGATTCTGACCCCATATCCTCTCCATTACCGAGACCACCTCTGTAACATCGATCGCCTCTGTCCTTACCTCAGCCTCAGCTAATCTGCTGCTGAAATTCTCATCCATGCCTTTGTCAGTTTCAGCCTCGATTATTCCAATGCTCTCCTGACCTGGTCTGTCCTGCACACTCTCTAAACTTCAGTACATGCAAAATACTGCTGCCAGAATGCCAATATTTAATCCTTCACCAAGTTATGCTCACCCATCACCTGTGTCTTCACTGATCTACACTGGCTCTTGGTCCCCAATGCCTCCAATTAAAAATTCACATCTTGATGTTTAAGTGACTTCATTGCCTTTCTCTTCCATATTTCTACAACCTATTCCAATGTCCCCACTCCACCCCAGAACGCTCCATCCCTCAGACCTTTCCCTTTGTAGCCATGTCTTCTGGGGTCTAGGACCCATGCTTTGAAATTCCTTCTCTAAGCTCTTCCACCTTTCTCTCTGCCTTTAAGACTATTTTTTAAAACCAACATCTTTGGCCAAACTTTTAGTTTTGTGTCCATTTTAGTCTAATTATGCTTCTAATTACTACATTAAAAGCTCTACTAGTCACATCAGTTTGTAAATAAGGCGTCTATGTCCAGTGGCCATTATAAACAGAGGAGAGGAGATGGAATTTATGAAAATCTTTACAGTAACTGCTACAAAATATGGTCATGAAAAGGTGACTCATTCAACATGTGCGAAATGGGCTATTCAGTTACATATTTTCATGTTGCAGCACATATATAGATAGATTTTTGTCTTTGGCACCTGGGTATAAAGCAAAGTGGGAAATCAGGCAGGAAGGATTTCACCTCTGTAATGGAGTCTGCCTGATTTTCCCCTCTGTGCTTTGCTAAAGATGAAAATGCACTTCATTACAATTCATTCCATTACAGCAATCGGAGTACAGGGATGCTACAAAGCAGATTACAGCGCACCCATTACATTCTACCCTGCAAGTCCTCATAACAAAGAGTGCATCACTGCTAGGAACTGCCTGGACTGCTTATTACAACAATGCCAGTGAGACGGTGCTGGAAGTAGACAAGTGCACAGACTCACCTTTTGTGAACTCTGCACAGGCATTCCATTCTGAAGCTTGCTTAAGGTGCTGGGACGTACAGTGGGGAATGTCCAAACTGGGCACTGATCCCGTTCATCTGCATCAGCTTCCCTGCAAACAGATAGTGGGTCCTGATAAATATACTCGGATCCACCCACACAGGGCTCTTCGGTTCTCATTTATAGATTAGCTTAGTTATTTCTAGTCATTCACACAAATCCCTACTTTTCCCTCCACATCCCCGTAAAGAAAGCTGCTTTGTCTCTGAACCAACTCCCTAGTATCGAACAGCAGCCCTTGGCCAAGGTCCCACTTCATACCAAAGGTAATTAAGGACATGATAGCACTCATTGGAACTTTTAAAGTCACATGGCCAAGTCACCGCCTCTGGATCAGAAACACCAGCAAGCTCCCAGTTGCAATCCCAGGCCCATGGTGAGTTAGCTGATGGTAGCTCAAGCAGTGGTGCAGGCTGTACAATTTGCCACAGAACCCTGCAGTTAGGGAAAGAGTATCAGAAATGCCTGATTGCTGTTCAGTCCTTGGTAGTACAACTGTTGCTGTGGGTGAGGATGGGACGAGATTTAGCTGCGATGTCCTTCACAACCGGACAGCCTGCCAACACTCACTGTCCATGCTTATGGAGAAAGAATGGATTCCTGGACACAGGAACTGTCCTTTAATAAGGAAGGCACCACATTTTGGTGGAGGGAAGGGGAAAAGAAGTGAAGGAAATGGACAAAAAGAATGTGTTCACAGCAGTAATGCCAGAAATGGAATGAACATCAATCTACTACAGTGAGAACAGTATACATGGAAGCTTGCTAGTGGTTGCAGCAGCATAGCTAGCCTTCATCTTGCCAAGGGCATCTTTTCCCTCCCAAACACACTCTTAATTTTCTTGCCTCCACAAACCCTCTCCCACCCTCTCCCAAAGCCAGTGTTTGAACAAAGAACAGTACAGCACAGGAACAGGCCATTTGGCCCTCCAAGCCTGCGCCGATCTTGATGACTGCCGAAACTAAAACCTTCTGCACTTCCGGGGTCCGTATTCCTCTATTCCCATCCTATTCATGTATTTGTCAAGATGCCTCTTAAATGTCTCTATGGTACCTGCTTCCACCACCTCCCCCGGCAACAAGTTCCAGGCACTTACCACCCTCTGTGTAAAGAACTTGCCTCGCACATCCCCTCCAAACTTTGCCCCTCTCACCTTAAACCTATGAGCCCTAGTAACTGACTCTTCCACCCTGGGAAAAAGCTTCTGACTATCCACTCTGTCCATGCCGCTTAGAACTTTGTAAACCTCTATCATGTCGCCCCTCCACCTCCGTCGATCCAGTGAAAACAATCCGAGTTTATCCAACCTCTTCTCATAGCTAATGCCCTCCAGACCAGGCAACATCCTGGTAAACCTCTTCTGTACCCTCTCCAAAGTCGCCACATCCTTCTGGTAGTGTGGTGAGCAGAATTGCACGCAATATTCTAAGTATGGCCTAACTAAAGTTATGTACAGCTGCAGCATGACTTGCCTATTTTTATACTCTATGCCCCGACCGATGAAGGCAAGCATGCTGTATGCCTTCTTGACTACCTTATCCACCTGCGTTGCCACTTTGTGACCTGTGGACCTGTACGCCCAGATTTCTCTGCCTGTCGATACTCCTAAGGGTTCTGCCATTTACTGTATACTTCCCACCTGCATTAGACCTTCCAAAATGCATTACCTCACATATGTCTGGACTAAACTCCACCTGCCATTTCTCCGCCCAAGTCTCCAACCGATCTATATCCTGTTGCATCCTCTGACAATCCTCATCATTATCCGCAACTCCACCAACCTTTGCGTCGTCCGCAAACTTACTAATCAGACCAGCTACATTTTCCTCCAAATCATTTATATATACTACAAACAGCAAAGGTCCCAGCACTGATCCCTGCAGAACACCACTAGTCACATCCCTCCATTCAGAAAAGCACCCATCCACTGCTACCCTCTGTCTTCTATGACAGAGCCAGTTCTGTATCCATCTTGCCAGCTCACCTCTGATCCCGTGTGACTTCACCTTTTGTACCAGTCTGCCATGAGGGACCTTGTCAAATGCTTTACTGAAGTCCATATAGATAACATCCACTGCCCTTCCTTCATCAATCATCTTCGTCACTTCCTCAAAAAACTCAATCAAATTAGTGAGACACGACCTCCCCTTCACAAAACTATGCCGTCTCTCGCTAATAAGTTTGTTTGTTTCCAAATGGAAGTAAATCCTGTCCCGAAGAATCCTCTCCAATAATTTCCCTACCACTGACGTAAGGCTCACCGGCCTATAATTTCCTGGATTATCCTTGCTACCCTTCTTAAACAAAGGAACAACATTGGCTATTCTCCAATCCTCTGGGACCTGTAGCCAATGAGGATGCAAAAATTTCTGTCAAGTCCCCAGCAATTTCTTCCCTTGCCTCCCTCAGTATTCTGGGGTAGATCCCATCAGACCCTGGGGACTTATCTACCTTAATGCTTTGCAAGACAGCCAACACCTCCTCTTTTTTGATAATGAGATGACTGAGACTATCTACCCTCCCTTCCCTCGGCTCATCATCCACCAAGTCCTTCTCTTTGGTGAATGCTGATGCAAAGTACTCATTTAGTACCTCGCCCATTTCCTCTGGCTCCACACATAGATTCCCTTCTCTGTCCTTGAGTGGGCCAATACTTTCCCTGGTTACCCTCTTGCTCTTTATATATGTATAAAAAGCCTTGGATTTTCCTTAATCCTGTTTGCCAATGACTTTTCATGACCCCTTTTAGCCCTCCTGACTCCTTGCTTAAGTTCCTTCCGACTGTCTTTATATTCCTCAGGGGATTCGTCTGTTCCTAGCCTTCCAGCCCTTACGAATGCTTCCTTTTTCTTTTTGACTAGGCTCACAATATCCCGCGTTATCCAAGGTTCCCGAAACTTGCCAAACTTATCCTTCTTCCTCACAGGCACATGCCGGTCCTGGATTCTAATCAACTGACGTTTGAAAGACTCCCACATGTCAGATGTTGATTTACCCTCAAACAGCCGCCCCCAATCTAAATCCTTCAGTTCCTGCCTAATATTGTTATAATTAGCCTTCCCCCAATTTAGCACCTTCACCCGAGGACTACTCTTATCCTTATCCACAAGTACCTTAAAACTTATGGAATTATGGTCACTGTTCCCAAAATGCTCCCCTACTGAAACTTCGACCACCTGGCCGGGCTCATTCCCCAATACCAGGTCCAGTATGGCCCCATCCCATTTCGACTATCTACATATTGTTTCAAGAAGCCCTCCTGGATGCTCCTTACAAATTCTGCCCCATCCAAGCCCCTAGCACTAAATGAGTCCCAGACAATATAGGGGAAGTTAAAATCACCCACCACTATAACCCTGTTCCCTTGACATCTTCCCAAAATCTGTCCACATATCTGCTCCTCTACCTCCCACTGGCTGTTGGGAGGCCTGTAGAAAACCCCCAACATCGTGACTGCACCCTTCCTATTCCTGAGCTCCACCCATATTGCCTCGCTGCATGACCCCTCCGAGGTGTTCTCCCGCAGTACAGCTGTGATATTCTCCTTAACCAGTAATGCAACTACTCCACCCCTTTTACATCCCCCTCTATCCCGCCTGAAGCTTCTAAATACCAGAACATTTAGCTGCCAATCCTGTCCTTCCCTCAACCAAGTCTCTGTAATAGCAACAACATCATAGTTCCAAGTACTAATCCAAGCTCTAAGTTCATCTGCCTTACCTGTTATACTTCTTGCATTGAAACAAATGCACTTCAGACCACCAGTCCCGCTGTTCTCCGCTACATCTCCCTGCCTGCTCTTCCTCTTAGTCTTACTGGCCTTATTTACTAGTTCCCCTTCATTTATTTCACTTGCTGTCCTACTGCTCTGGTTCCCACCCACCTGCCACACTAGTTTAAACCCTCCCGAGTGACACTAGCAAACCTCACAGCCAGGATATTTGTGCCCCTCCAGTTTAGATGCAACCCGTCCTTCTGTCCCTGAAGAGATCCCAATGGTCCAGATATCTGAAACCCTTCCTTCTACACCAGCTGTTCAGCCACGTGTTTAGCTGCACTATCTTCCTATTTCTAGCCTCACTGGCACGTGGCACAGGGAGTAATCCCGAGATTGTAACCCTGGAGGTCCTGTTTTTTAACTTTCTACCTAACTCCCTCAACTCCCCCTGCAGGACCTCATCACTCTTCCTGCCTATGTCGTTGGTACCGATGTGTACCACAACCTCTGGCTGTTCACCCTCCCCCTTCAGAATTCCCCCTGTCCGTTCAGAGACATCCTTGACCCTGGCACCAGGGAGGCAATATACCATCCTGGAGTCTCTTTCACGTCCACAGAAGCGCCTATCTGTGCCCCTGACTATAGAGTCCCTTATAACTAATGCTCTTCTGCACTTTGTCCCTCCCTGCTGAACAACAGTGCCAGCTGTGGTGCCACTGCTGTGGCTGCTGCTGTTTTCCCCTGATAGGCCATCGCCCCCAACAGTATCCAAAACAGTATACTTGTTAGAGAGGGGGATAGCCACAGGGGATTCCTGCACTGACTGCGTGCCCCTTCTGGCGGTCACCCATCTATTGGTCCCACAGTTATTCATCACCTCCCAAGGCTTTTCCCAAGTGGACATTCTTCATGTGTAAAACTTGGCAGCATCAACAAGCCAGCTAACCCATTTCAGGGGATGGGGGTAAAGACATCACAGGTCAAGTAAAATCCTGGCCTTATTCAGCTTCCTCCCACATCCTTTTTTCCAGCAGGAATTATTGCACTAGTCAGGACACAAGAATCAGAGTGTTCTGAAGAAGGGTCACTGACCTGAAACGTTAACTCTGCTTCTCTCTCCACAGATGCTGCCAGACCTGCTGAGTATTTCCAGCATTTCTTGTTTTTATTTCGGATTTCCAGCATCCGCAGTATTTTGCTTTTATTACACAAGAATCAGAATTCATTTAATTTATAACCACCTTCTTTTGTCTAGTTGTGACCATTTGTCACCCAGCTGAGTTCAATAAATACAGCAGACTGGGACATTTCTGGTGTATTCGGCTCAATATTACATATGGTGCTGCCTTTGCCTACTGAATCACTAGGAGAGTTAGAGAACCAACTCCCGTGCTCATTCACACTCATCGCATTCTTCTTACATGTGCAGAAAATAACTTAAATGGATGGAAAACTGTGTAATGAAAAAAGGTTAGCATCTAGAATAAAGAATGCCAGGTGCATTAAACAGTAACAGACTGTTTAAAAAAACCAAAACCTAGACATTCCCAGCTTCAGGATTACATAAGGCAAAGAGTAGCATAGATTATCCGTGAGTGGTAATATGTCTACAATAGGTCACTAGGAAAAGAAAAAAGTGGCGATGCAGACAGAGTCCTTGTTTTTAAAAAAAAAGGAATTAAGATTTGAGTGGTCTGGATCAACAGTCTGATGGTGCCAGCACAATTAGCAACAGCATTCTAGAATAAGAGCCCTAGCCTGTTCAGTCTTTTCTGATTGTTATAATCTCTCAATCTGGTAAAATTCTTGTAAATCTTTTTTGCACCATCACTAGTGCCTCTAAATGCTTTTTATAATATGGAGACCAGAACTGTGCATAGTATTCAAAGTGTGGTCTAATCATGTTCTATGTAAGTTTAATATAATTTCCCTGCTTTTCAATTCAATTGCTCTGGAAATGCATTTTTTATGACCTTGTTAACCTTTTTTTGCTACCTCTAATGAATTGTATATCTGTACCCCTAGATTCCTTTGCTCCTCAATCCAATTTAGACTCTTATTTTCCAAAAAATAGGTGACCTCTTTATTCCTCTTACAAGATCTCCTGACAATGCAGAACATGTGCAGAGCAGGCACAGACGTCACCATATAATGGTCTCAGACATAATGTGTCCGAGCGTTGCCTCACTCCTCAACAGCTGCGATCGCCGCCTCAATCACCACATTGTTTCCTGCTCCCACCCACATCTCCTTGCTGTTCCCTCCTGCTGCTTGCTGCTCCATCCTGCCACGCCCTCTCGGGCCTGACTGCTCGCTGCTCCATCTGCCATTCTCTCCCGATTCCTACTGCTCGCCGCTTGCTCCTCGCCTTACTCCCGCTTCCTCCCCACCCCCCAACCCAGCTGCCCGGAGAAGTGGTGGGGGTGGGGGGAGCAGGGTGTGAGAGGCAAGGGGGGGGGAAGCAGCGAGATGAGAAGCGAGCGGCAGGCAACGTCAAACAGTCGGGAGCGGCGGGAGGTAATGGTGAGAGGTAAGTACGAGCAGATGGACATGGGAGGCAGCAGCGTACTGAATGTGGTGATTGCGATGGCGATTGCGGGAGGGAGCGGGTAATGTTGTGAGAGATAGAGGAGGCGATTGACGGGGTTTGGGTTCAATTTGCTTTTTTTGTGTCAAATTGAGCAGGGCCATCTTTATTACTGGCAGCTGCCCGAGATGTCGCAGATAGTGACGTTTCTGTTGAAGAGGCTGCATTTGTGCATGTTCCAGTCCTACGCCACTTAGTGGCCGCATTGTCAGCAAGCATAGCCATTTCTCTTCCCAAATCGTACCACCTTGCATTTAACTGTATTAAAATTCAGTTGTCATTTACATGCCCATTCTGCAGGTTTGTCATGTGTTTACAGGGGTAGAGATGAGCATGTTGCAGACTGCAACACAGTTTGCACTGAGACTTATAAGAATTATTTTTTAAAATATCTAAACCAACACTCTGAAACAAAAGGAACAATTGCAGAATTGTATAAAATATAATTGTCCAGATAATGAAATGTGACCAGAAAGGGGAATTAAAGCAAAGCAAATGTACCTTGAAAAGATAAAGTATTCCTGAACAGCGATAGCACTTTCAGGTGGGACTGAATAATAGTCCACCCCATTCCAATTGTACGGTATCAGGGTCAGTCAGGGTGATCCTGCCTCCATCCCTTCACCCCAGGAACCAAGCATACTTACAGGTCTGAGTCTTCAGAGCTAGACTCCTCGCCATGACCCTCAGACTTCCAGCGCTTGTAGCGGTCGATCAGCTCCGTTAGATAGGAGGTTTTCTTCGTGTAGCGCTGGATATATTTGTGTTTCAGAAGCTCCTTTGCTGTTGGTCTCTAGGATTTGAAGAAACAGAAGCTGCTAAAGTTTTACAGTCCCACGGGATCTTTTTAATCTTCTTGATCAATTATCACTTACAATATTCTCTCTCCACCCGACTGGTTTTCCACATTCAAGTCTCAGTTTCTGTTGTTCAGAACATACTTTCTTTTCTGCTTACTGCAACCCCAGAACGTTTTTGCTCGAAGTTCAATGCTACTTATGATGTGTGTCTCAGTTTCACCCTTGAAACATATTCTTGAAGGGGAGAGAATGTCCACAGACAATAATTTTGTTCAGAGGACTCCCCATATGACCTCTAACATATGGACACACTATCTGACTCCCTGCAGGGTCACTGATACAGTCTGGATCTTTTGTTAGTGAGATGGAACAGTGTTTAATGCAACCTGTCCCTTTAACAGATATTGTCTGTGGAGAAGTGATCTAAATAGGCACAGTCTGGGGTCAAATGCTCCCACTTTCAGGAAAAGGCTAGTTTATCAAGATCTGGAAAAACAAGCAGGAAATGACTTTTTTTTCCTCTTTGTTATATATTTTTGGCCCTTTCAAGTACGTCATCTCGGTGCTGTATCTCTCTATGAATCTGAAGTTTGACAAACGTGAAATTAGATGCAAGACTTGTATGCACATTTAGAAAAAAGAGTGTGCGTCAAGTCTGTTCTCAAAATCATGATAATCATGTCTGTCAATTCGCCTCTTCCTTACAGGTTCAGTCTGAGTTTTTCTCCTTGCTAATTTGGTTACTTTCTACCTTTTCAATGCACCAATTATATTATGTAAAAATTCTCCAACCAATCACATTCCAGAAGAAAAAACTCTCAGATACATCGACCATTCCCTTGCCCACCACACTGTATACCTCTTCAAAATAACATTATTCACATTAAAAAAACAAAGTGATTCCTGACAATGCAGATGCTCACTGACGTCATCAGTGTGCTCCAAGCTGCGCACATGCGCAGCTACATCTTGCCAGGACTAAGTGGCGCATACGCAGGAGGACGTCATCGCGCAGCACCAACGTCATGGCCTACCCGTGCCTGGTCCATCTTTGCGCATGCGCGATAAAGCGCCATCGGGTATCTAGCCCCTCACTCAGCTGCAGGAAGCAGCTGAATGGCAGACTTTGAGGCGGAACTCGATCCCCGTCACTCGCTCCCTCCCCACTGGCTGCTTTCCCCCCTCGGCAACTCGCTTCAGACCTCAACACTTCCTCCCCTCAGCCACTCGCTCCAGACCTCACTGCTCCCCCTCACTTCCCTACCCGATTGTTCCCCTCTCCTCATTTCGCGCCACCCTGCTCTCCAGCTGCTCATTCCTCGCTTCCCCTCGCACCCACTCCCCCAATCGCTAGTTCTAGACTGTGCTGCTTCCTTCCTCTTGGCTTCTACGTCTCCCCGTCACGCCTTGCAGCCCACCTTGCTTCTTCGGGCGGAGAATGGAGACTGATGAAACATGTGAGCGAGTGGACGAGAGGAGGGAAGCGGTGCGGCTTAGAGCTAGCAGATGGGGGGGCGAGGGCAGGGAGCAAGCAGCCAGAGAGCAGGGTGGCGTGAGCAGGGTACAATCAGCCAGGGAAGTGGGCGGGAGCAGCGAGCGGCAGGTGGGGAGGAGGGGGAGAAAGCGAGTTGCCGAGGAGGGAGATCGGCCAGTGGGGCAGGAACAAAAGAACAAAGAAAATTACAGCACAGGAACAGGCCCTTTGGCCCTCCAAGCCTGCGCCGATCCAGATCCTCTATCTAAACATGTCGCCTATTTTCTAAGGGTCTGTATCTCTTTGCTTCCTGCCCATTCATGTATCTGTCTAGATACATCTTAAAAGATGCTATCGTGCCCGCGTCTACCACCTCTGCTGGCAACGCGTTCCAGGCACCCACCACCCTCTGCGTAAAGAATTTTCCACGCATATCCCCCCTAAACTTTTCCCCTTTCACTTTGAACTCATGACCCCTAGTAATTGAATCCCCCACTCTGGGAAAAAGCTTCTTGCTATCCACCCTGTCTATACCTCTCATGATTTTGTACACCTCAATCAGGTCCCCCCTCAACCTCCGTCTTTCTAATGAAAATAATCCTAATCTACTCAACCTCTCTTCATAGCTAGCGCCCTCCATACCAGGCAACATTCTGGTGAACCTCCTCTGCACCCTCTCCAAAGCATCTACATCCTTTTGGTAATGTGGCGACCAGAACTGCACGCAGTATTCCAAATGTGGCCGAACCAAAGTCTTATACAACTGTAACATGACCTGCCAACTCTTGTACTCAATACCCCGTCCGATGAAGGAAAGCATGCCGTATGCCTTCTTGACCACTCTATTGACCTGTGTTGCCACCTTCAGGGAACAATGGACCTGAACACCCAAATCTCTCTGTACATCAATTTTCCCCAGGATTTTTCCATTTATTGTATAGTTCACTCTTGAATTGGATCTTCCAAAATGCATCACCTCGCATTTGCCTAGATTGAACTCCATCTGCCATTTCTCTGCCCAACTCTCCAATCTATCTATATTCTGCTGTATTCTCTGACAGTCCCCTTCACTATCTGCTACTCCACCAATCTTAGTGTCGTCTGCAAACTTGCTAATCAGACCACCTATACTTTCCTCCAAATCATTTATGTATATCACAAACAACAGTGGTCCCAGCACGGATCCCTGTGGAACACCACTGGTCACACGTCTCCATTTTGAGAAACTCCCTTCCACTACTACTCTCTGTCTCCTGTTGCCCAGCCAGTTCTTTATCCATCTAGCTAGTACACCTTGGACCCCATGCGCCTTCACTTTCTCCATCAGCCTACCATGGGGAACCTTATCAAACGCCTTACTGAAGTCCATGTATATGACATCTACAGCCCTTCCCTCATCAATCAACTTTGTCACTTCCTCAAAGAATTCTATTAAGTTGGTAAGACATGACCTTCCCTGCACAAAACCATGTTGCCTATCACTGATAAGCCCATTTTCTTCCAAACGGGAATAGATCCTATCCCTCAGTATCTTCTCCAGCAGCTTCCCTACCACTGACGTCAGGCTCACCGGTCTATAATTACCTGGATTATCCCTGCTACCCTTCTTAAACAAGGGGACAACATTAGCAATTCTCCAGTCCTCCGGGACCTCACCCGTGTTTAAGGATGTTGCAAAGATATCTGTTAAGGCCAAAACTATTTCCTCATTCGCTTCCCACAGTAACCTGGGATAGATCCCATCCGGACCTGGGGACTTGTCCACCTTAATGCCTTTTAGAATACCCAACACTTCCTCCCTCCTTATGCCGACTTGACCTAGAGTAATCAAACATCTGTCCCTAACCTCAACATCCATCATGTCCCTCTCCTCGGTGAATACCGATAACTACACAGTAGCATATTACTGGGCTTCCATCCAACTTAATGTAAGGTTAGTTTGCTATAACGATCTAGCCATAAGCATTCCTGTGATAAATTGAGCAGCGCCATCTTTAATCCTGGCAGCTGCCTGAACGTTGCAGACACTGACATTCCAGTTGAAGAGCCTGCATTTGTACATGTGCACGTACTGCACACCTAGTGGTTGCGTTGTCAGCAAACGCGGCCTTAAAAAAAATGCACACACTTTGTTGCAACAACATCACCTGTCCTTCTACAAACATTCTGGACACTGGGCGATGACTTCAAGATACTTAATGAACCAGCTGCTCAAACCATCCCCCCCCCCCCGCAACATTAAACGGCCTTGTGTAATGGCTCCAGTATATATCGGCAACAGTTGCACATGAGGCAGTCCATATCTGATATATAAAATGGAAAGAGAGGAGGAAGAGAGAGTGAGAGGGAATAAAAAGAGACTAATCACTAGCGAGGGAGAGAGGGAGGGATACCCTGTTATGAGGGTTGGCGGGGTGATGAGTATTAGTTGTGGTGGGTGTGGAGAAGTAGAGGGGGTAAGGGGGCAATTCTGGCTCTGCTGGGAATTACAGTGAACACACTATATATATGTCTTGCATCTAATCCATTTCCCATTTCAAATAGCCTGCTAGACACCACAGCCCACACCATTGCTAACAGATTATAATTTTTATTACTTTAGAGATTTGCACAGTTCATGGTGATGGAACTATATGTTCTGCAGAACTTCCTTCATTTTCTTGGGGCTCCAACTTTGGATCAGTCTGGCAGCTGTTCCAGAGCCTCCAAACCACAGCAAAACACTCACCATTGACAGATAACTTCCGCTGAAGCAAAACCTAATTAATTTCTGATAATCACGTGTGCGGAACCTTATCAAATGCCTTTTGGAAATCCATATAGTCAACTTCCATAGACATATCCCTATCAACCCGTTAGTAACTTTCTCAAAATAAATCAAGCAGATTAGTTAGACAAGACCCACCATTAACAAATTCATTCTGACTCTCTTCAATCGGTTAATACTTGGACATGTTCTTAGCCCATGTCCCTGATGATAGATTCCAGTAATTTTCCTACAATTCATGTTAAACTGACAGGTCTGTAGCTACCTGGTTTCTTCCTCCTACCTTTATTAAAAAGTGGTATTTGCAATTTTCCATTCCAAAAGGCACAATTCTAAATCTACAGAGTTTTGAAAAGTGGCGACTAAACCATCTGCAATTTCTTCTTTTTATACCCCGGGGAGGAAACCATCAGGTGGTTTGTCTATCTTAAGATCCATTCTTTTCTCCATTTCTTTTTGATTTGTATTAAATCCACTAAGATTCTCCACTTCAATTATTTTTAGGTCCCCTTGTACACTGATATTTTATCCTCTTCCTCCACTCTGAAAATGGATACAATGGACTCATTTAACATTCGACCATTTCCTTACTGTCCATTAGTCTCACCTGCAAGCGTCTTTAATGGGTCCATATATCCCTTTACCACTCTCGTTCTTCTATATATTTATACAAAGCTTTTCTGCTAGCTTTAATATGTTTAGCAGTTTTTTGTTCATATTACCTTTTTGCACCTCTTACTACTTTCTTTGCATCTCTTGCTTTTTATAGCTCTCCCAGTCTCCCACATTTCCTTGCATTCATTTAAGGCTTTTTTCTTTTGGCTTGCTAACTGTTTTCTTTGACCTCATTTATGGATGATGGTTGCTTAACCACACAACCTGAGCCATTTACAAAAAAAAATAGGATATCTGGTGGTGCAGCAGACTACCTTTCAACATCCAACAGTAGACAGGATCTGTTCACAATCAGAAGAAACTGATTGGGCTCTGCACAGTCTGAGGGACCTAAATGCAATGGGTAACAACCAAGTCCTACTATTCCCTACCATCATAATACACAGCTTCCACAAGACCTCCAATTGCTTCCTTTCAGATCTTATATATAAAGACACTATCTGGTGCAATACCAAGCCATGCAAGAACCAGGCCAAAATAGCTGGTACATTGTAGCGTACCTGTGCTGGGAAGCGTGTGGTTTTGGGGGGGGGGGGGGGGGGGAAGGCATGGAGGTTAGGGGTCACAGAAACAGATCCCTGCTCCTCATTCCTATCCAGTAACTCCTATTGGAAAGCACACATGCATGGGCCTGGGTGAGATGAGGATTCTCTTAGGAAGGAACTGGACAGCTGCCAGTACTTGTAGAACCAAACCAATCATCAGTAGAGGATAGGAGAAATGGATAGAAAAATAACCTCTCAAGACCAAGTAAATTCAACTTTGATGAATAGTTGCCTTTGACCTATTGCCCCTCCCTCATTTTTTGAAGACAATCCACATCCCCTTTAAAGAAAGATTATTTGCTCATTTAACAAGCAGCTTTCTTCACATTTCATTCAAAAACTTTTGCTGGAATACACTTCTTTATATGCACAATCTCTGCATCACTGCTGATCACAGACTACTCTTTCATCATTCCCTCAATTTCAAGGTGGCTGTATAGCCGCTTCTTTATTTAAACCCTCTGTTTAACGCCTCCTTGTGTCAGCCTTGGCTCAGCAGTAGCACCCTTGCCTCGGAGTCAGAAGGTTGTGGGTTCAAGCCTCACTCATCTACACATAATCTAGGCTGATACTTCAGTGTCATGTTGAGAGCGTGCCACATTGCTGGATACGCTGTCTTAAACTGAGTCTGCTTGAATGGTCTTCCTTCTCTGGTGGATGTAAAGGCTCTCACAGCATTATTCGAAGAACAGCAGACAATCTCTCCCCATATCTTAATCAACATTTAACCCTCAATGAATGCTACTAAAACATATTACCTGGTCATTCACCTCACGTTGGAGCTTGGTGCGTGCAAATTGTCTCCCACATATCACTACACAGTGATTACACTTCAAATGTAATTCACTGCCTGTAAAGTGCTTTGGGCCATCTTGAAGACGTGAAAGGTGCTATATGGATACAAGTTATTTCTTTCTTTCTGTACAACTCACTAGAAGTATGACCAATAGAATGCATGCCTACAACTGAAGCGACAGCAACAGCCTCACTGAAATTCTGAACCATGCATACATCTTCCTATAAAACAATGCCCTTCTACTTACGAATTTGGGATCCTTGTTTAGGCAGGCCTCTACAAACTCTTTGAAGGGCTTGCTGTGGTTTCCTTCCAGAGTTGGGGGATTGTTCTTAGGAATCAGGAAAAGAACTCTCATAGGATGTAACTCTGAATTAGGGGGTTCTCCCTTCGCTAATTCAATTGCAGTTATTCCAAGGGACCAGATATCTGCCTGAAAATAAACAAGTCAGAGAATGAGGAACTCTATCCTAAATACAAACACCAAGTTTTCAACAGAACTCCTGCATTTGCCTCATTATAAATTAACTCATAAGATACAATGCAAATCTGAAGTTAGCAGAATTACTCTGGTTACCTGCATCAGTTTATACTTCTTGGTAAATTTTTCTACTTATCAAGGTGACAGTGCTGGAGGAGCAAGAAAATGTCAGGCTGCAAATTCACTTTTGTTGCTGAATTTGTATTTTAAAAACTGGTACTGTCTCAGCTTTTAAAATGACACCAGGCTGTGGAAGTCTTGCAGGAACAGGAATGCAAGGCCTCCCAATGGTGTGGGAATTCAAAATCTACTGACCATGCTACTCTGGACTTGCAGTCACTAAATTGCCACATGGGTGCAGATTTGTCAGATGTCAAACCCAAAGCCACACACTGCTGCTTTCAGACTGAGCTCACAGCACAGAATCATTGCTGATTGTGAAGGACGTTCTTTTGCTGCTGCTCCTATTCCTTTCTACTTATTGCCTTCAAATAAACCTAAGCCATAAACACTGCTGATTGCGAGCCTGAGTCGACAAGGTGAGAGTTCATTTTGTTCTCCTAAATCTTTGCTCTTTTCTCATAATTTACTAGAAAATAATCAGCTTCTGTTTAATTGTGGGGAAGGATTGAATTCCAGTATTTTTGGTCAGTTTTAGCTGCACCCATGTTTTCGTGGAGAGAGGCCCTTTTGAGACTCCTTTGTCACCTACTGGTTTCAACCAACTGCAAAAAGAGAGTAAAATAAAGTAACTTTTATAGTGATCCAGTTAAAAGCCATTACATTACCTGCCAGATAGATGAATAACACAGACACAGGGATCAAGAGAGTGAGGGAGAGATCACACCACAGATAGTTAAAGGAAAAGAGAAAAATGGAACCATAGATACACACAATCAGGCAGAGGAGAGGTGGGATGAGAGAAACAGCCACATGCATGAACAGAGATTGCATTTTTGGTCAATGATAGATGTGACATGTGAAGAGGCTGTACACAAATGTAGGTTACAGAATATATAAATAAAATAATTTTGGCCTCAGAACATTAGGGGCTGAATTTTTCCAGCTCACCGCCAGCAGCGAGCTTCAAATGCGGCGGGGCGCCACGCGAGATGTATTCCGTGGAGCCGCTGCAATATTTAGCACAGTGGCACGTTTACATGGCTGGGACGGACGGACCCCCCCCCAATGACATGGGAGGGGGTGGGCACTCCGTCCCCGGCAACAGCATTTGGTGCCACCACGCAGGTGCCATTTTTAAAGGGCTTCCAGTCCTTCAGTTTAATTCAAATTTTTAAAGTTACAAAACCTATAAAATTGAAGTGAAAAATTTAATAAAAGTTTCAATCCCCACTCCCACCTCCCCCAATGACTAAATAATTTATTAATTGCCCTCTACCCCCCAAAAAAACTTACTTTATGATCCCGACCTTCCCGCTGCCCGGCAAAGTTTATAACCTTTTACCTTCAACCCCTTCCCATCATCCCCTCCACCAATTGCAGTAGTGTTCCCCGCTCCCCACCACCCAATCCTGAAAACTTACCTGCTCCCCCCTCCGAACCAGTGTTCCGCCTCGGATCTTCGAATGGGGATCCAAAGGCACGGGAGTTCCAGCAATCGACTGGAATTTTGCAGCGGGCTGGTTGGCGGCAGCAGGTAAGTGATTAATTCATTAATTATACTCTATTAACATATGTAAATTGTGATGCCGCTGCCATGAGGCCCTGTCACCTCTGGTAATATGGGGTGGGGCCTTCCCGGTGTCGAGGCCAGTGGCGGGGCTGTCCCAGAGGTATTTTCCGCCTGCCACAACCCCCGACGTTGAGGGCCTGGTAAAATTTGCCGATTGGATTTTATTTTTATTTTTAAATTTTATTTAGAGATACAGCACTGAAACAGGCCCTTCAGCCCACCGAGTCTGTGCCGCCCAGCAACCACCCATTTATACTAACCCTACAGTAATCCCATATTCTCCTACCACCTACCTACACTAGGGGCAATTTACAATGGCCAATTTACCTATCAACCTGCAAGTCTTTGGCTGTGGGAGGAAACCGGAGCACCCAGCGGAAACCCACGCAATCACAGGGAGAACTTGCAGGCACAGGCAGTACACAGAATCAAACCTGGGTCCCTGGAGCTGTGAGGCTGCGGTGCTAACCACTGCGCCGCCCGACTAAGTTGGATTAAAACCCTTGGTTAAAAGGTTAAAACGTCAGAGCTTGTTCTCATTTTTCAGGAGATCTGAAGATTTCAATGCAGCTCATTATGATGTGCTCACTCATTTTTGCTTCCACAATTTGTTTTAGTAGGTTCATTTATTTTTTCAAGGGGTAATTGCAGAAACAGCAAAATCTTATTTACTTATTCATACCAAACTAGAAACAAGCAGACAAAATAGATAAGGCATTCGGACAGACTTGAAGTAGGTCCTACCAGAGTCAATTATTATTTAGTGTGGTTAAATGCAGTAATGAGATTGGGGAAGGGATTCAAATAGAAAACTAGAAGTTAAGCTTCGATAGTCTACAGGACAGAACAAAGGAGATGTGTCTGGGGCTACAGGTAGAGAGTGCTAAACACTTAAGCATAGTATGGAGTAACAGTGAAGAAACCAAAGATGATGTTAGCATGTATCGGCAGAGGGATATAGAACATACACTTCTGTGAAGCACTTTTTCCTAAATTAATCGGGCCATATAAAATCTGGTGGCAGTAATAGAAACAGCAGTACTTAGGGAATGAGCCTGAGAATTAGTATAGTGTTGCAAAATTCCAGTCAGTGATCTACAGATGATATAGTGAAGGGCGGCTAATTTGATATTCGTGATTAGGCACCTGGGCTACAAGGACGGGCTATGGAAACTGAAGTTTTTAGGATGCTAACAGGAGCAGACAAACTCTACAAGGGGGCATCAGATAAGCTCTGAAGGAAATGTAAATATTTTAGATTTGATTACATCACACAGAAGGTGGTGACTGTGGGAAATGGGCTGCTCTCAGGGCAGATGGGGACAGGGGTTACTGGTGCCAATAAAAGTAAAAGTCAATGAATGGACATTTTGTGAGGTAAGTAACTGAACGGTATGAAATTAAAATGGCATATATTTTTTGTACTTTGGAACTGACCTGACAGACTAAACTGCCTTTCTCAAGCCTTGGACTTTCCGAAATACACAAACATTTGCAGGTTTCTCTCTTTCCCCGTTTCCACATGGAAATGCCAATCCAAGTAAAACTACTCCAGGATGTCAGGCAGAACTTGTTTCTAGACCAAAAGGTCGTGGGTTCAAGTCTCAGAATGGATGCATCTTATATCAGTCCCTTTCACCCCTCACCCCCACAACCACCACTATCTCAGCAGGCCCCTTATTCTCAGGCCCCTAAACAGAGCATCCCATGAAAGCACCAAGTGGGGTTAGGGAGACTGAGGAATTGGAACCAACACCATTCAAATGTTCTTCTTGGAATGGTACATCCTGTCAATCAGAGTGTCAGACATTAGTTGTCTTTGAAGCCCAATCTGTATTCTTCATTCCACGCATGCTGCTGGTGAGTGTTTGGTTCCGTATGAACAGCAATAGGAGCGAACCTGGAGGAAGAGACGGAACACAAATCTGCAGAGACCAAACTCATACAGTTGCTCACTCACTTTGAAGTCATATGCAGACTGCTTGATGACTTCTGGTGCCATCCAGAAGGGTGTCCCCACGAAAGTGTTCCTCTTTATCTGTGTATCTGTCAATTGGCCAGCGACCCCAAAGTCTGCAAGCTTCACGTCGCCTTGTTCTGACAGTAATACATTAGCAGCTGTGGAGACATGGCAAAACAGAACATTAAAACTAACTGGTTTCTATTGCAGCCATGTTACTTCTGCTTCAGATAATGTGTGAAAATGAGAGTGTGCACCAATCTAGACGTAGGCTGGGAACGAAGCATGAACCAAGAAAAGGATCTTATAGGGCATAAATAACTGAAGTGTGGGTGGGGAAAGGAAAGGAACTAAAGATTTCAGGCTTTTATAACAGATGGATTTTACCTGAATATATTCATCCAGATTTGTAGTCAAGAAGTCAGTCAAGGGAAACAAGAATCACAAAAAGAAACACAGATAAACAATCAAAACTGTTCAGTAACCATTTCTTTTTCTGTTCCTGTCCTGTTAAAATCCAGGCATGTAAGGATAAGCCTGTAAAACTCATTCACCATGCCTTACAAAAGAACTTCTACAAAAAGTGATTAATTTTGTCCTCATTGAGTTGAAGAATCTCTGTGCTGGGGAAAGATAAATTACTACCTTGTAAGGTTTTCATTATTTTTCAAATAATAGACATTCTTCAGAGGTTAAAAATAAATTGGTACAGGTTCAGGGGCTTAAACAAGACAGGGTAGGAGATCATGAGTCTTTGCTCAGCATGGTGTCACAATGCGCATCTTAATGATAAAATTAATGAAGCGTGGTTAAATTCCAACCATGTGTGAGGAATGCATGAATGAAGAACAGAGCATTTTTCACTTTTTGTCTCATTGTCAAAAACTTTGGGGCCAGGTTTCGCAAGGTTAGGTGTTGCATAACATTCCTCCACTTTGCTCAGTCAAGCAATTCAAGCTCAGCTTTCTCTGGATGCCTCCCCCATCCACTCTGGACACCTCCCTTGCTGATCTAGTCCATGAGTATTTTTTTCTCTTGTCTTTATAAAATGTCAGGCATGCAGCCAGTACATGTTGGATCAGAGGTGGGGGTGAGGCTGGAACTGGAAATGGGCAGCAGCAAAGTTGGCCCACCCTAGCAACAGGGTGCGTCTCTCATTCCCAAAAAAACTGAGTTTCTCTCTCTTGTTCCTTTCCCTCTTCCCAACTCCCTCTTGCAAAAGCGTCTATCCCCTCTCTTTGCTCAGCTGGTCATTATTCTCTCCTGACTTGGGTGGTTTGGGTTCAAGCCTCACTTCAGTACTTGAACACATAACCTAGGTTCACATGCCTGTGCAGTACATTCTCAGAGATGTAATATTAAACCAATACCCTGTCATTTTTAAAGGATTTTAAGCTGTGATAAAGCAATATAAGAGTCTTCATTTCCCAATCCTTTCATCAGAAAGAATTCCTGATATTGCAAATTCCCTGCTTTCAGGAAGATTCTGGTGCTGTCTATCTCTCTCTTTCTCCCTCTTCTAACCAGTAATTTGGAAATCAAAACACGCAAGTTATAATCATCCGAAAACAAAGAAGGGTTGCTGCCCTGCTTACCACAGAACATCACGTTAGAAAATCTCATCCCTGTGGTCCTCTTACCTTTAATGTCTCGATGAATTTTCCTTTCCGAGTGTAGATAGTCTAAGCCTTTAAGGATTTCCCGTAGGATTGTTGCAATGTAAGTCTCCTCCAGAGGGCCTGGTTTCAGCTGCAAAGACAAATGTTCATTAGCAATAGAGAGCTCCCCTGATGGGCCAGAAAGCGCATGCAGCTGAGCTGTATTGACGTGAAAGATCTTTGGTTCAAACGCTAGACTGCACTGAGTTAGCTGATCTCAACTGGTCCAGGGTTACAGAAAGCAAGAATCGGCCAGGGTAGCTCGGTCATTCATGACTGCTGGCCATTAACCCAGCTGCAAGTGCATATGCAGGTAAGGACGCCAGGGGAAGCTAGGACCTGGCTCAGTTGTGATGCTCCACTGGTCAAATACCATGAATAAACATTGTCAAGTTTCATGCATGAATAAGGGCCACTTGCACAAGGCAGCAGAGGATGAATACTGCCTCTGGGACTGCACCTTGGCAAGTAGTCAATGATTTTTCCAGGAACAGGAGAAAACTGGCAGGAAAAAGGCTTAAGAAAATTTTAGGCCAGGAAGAAACCCAGGGAGATTATTCTGAGATTACAATTCTCTCTCCCCAAGGCTGCTCCAATTGTCTCAACCGGGGCAGTGGGGGGTGGTGAGGAGGCCAGGTGCCATAAGCAAGCTGGTTTTTTTTGGCTATTCAATATTTTCTGTCAATTCTTTTCCTCCCTTGCTGAAGGCATAGACTTTTCCCTCAAGTACATTTCCACAGGGGCCTGACAACTTCAGGCACCTCATCCAAGTGTGAGCTTTGATAGCGCAGGTTAGCATTCCATTCAACATCCCATCACCTTGATAGAGGTCAGCCACATCAACAAACTCCGGCACTCCTGGTCTGTTTGGTCAGCTAGTAAACAAAGCAAACTCCTAATTGGTGAACACGATTTATGGGGGGAGGGGGCAAGGGAAGTTGGGATTACAAATGCAGCTGTGGTGAAAAGTGCCAAAAAGCTTACTGTGCTCATGCATAGCAAATTCAACAAACATTCCATTGATACAAGACTGTGAATGAAGCATGCTTAACTACACAAAAGAGCATTAAGATAAGTAACCTGCAACGTTAAGATCAGGGACCCAGGACTTGCATAGAGCAGGTGAAGTGGTACTGAGTCTGGGATTCAAATGTACATCATCTAACTGACAGCCAAGTGCTCCAGTGATGCAATTAGCAGGTTGACCTGGGACAGGGGTTCAAAGACTTACCTCTTCAGTGAAATTCCAGTTTGGCATCATTTCAAAGCCACACTGAAACTAAGATTGAAGCCCAAATCTGCAGTTTACAGCTCAGTATCCTAATCTTGCGCTACAAGCTTCCTGAGTTGGGATATGTTCAAAGTAAAATGGCATCATAGCCAAAAACAGTACTCACCAAGTCTAATGCAGAGCCTCCACCCAGATATTCCATGATTATCCACAATTTTGTGCCCTGGAGATTGAACAAACAACATTACTGCGATTAGAAGTGAGCAGCCCTTTATATAACTCAGTTCTCCCCCAAGTACAAATGGCAGAACAGGCAACTGGTTCTCAATACCTTGCTGAGCTCCATACTCATCACTGAGCTAACAAACACAGTCCAGATTAGGAAGAATAGCAGACTCAGCCTTAGGCAACAGCAAGATTAGAAGAGTTTAAGTTCAAGTCAACTATCATTTCTCTAAGGATGTAACGAGTACACTTCAGTGACACCAAAACATCCAATACCACTACACTGAAGTCTAGTTTTCCTTAAAGATTTCAACTCCAAACTGATGACTTTCGAAGTGTCCAAGAGTATTCCTAACTTTCTGACGAGAGTGATGTGGAACAGAGATAGAAAGCACGAGCAAGGTGTTTCACCAAAACGATGAAAAGACAAAAGTTAATAATGTTTCTGACTGGGTGCAAGTTTCTTCCTTGGAACTGGGATTGAGATTGAATGATCTGAGAAAAAACCCCTGTTGTTTGAAAGTGTCTTTTGTAATGAGTATTAAATGTTTTAAAATCTCCCATGCCACTGCTCACAGAGTCAGAGGATAGAGCTGTTTAGAAGGACAGAAGCTTGACACTATACTACACACAAAGTTGATCTTGTGTGGCACTGTTCACAGACAAAACAAGTTATCACTTTTTTTCTTCATTTTCCTTTTTCCACAGGCCAAATTTGCTATATCACAAATAGATGCCGTCTTGCAAAATTTTGTTTCACCACTGGAGTTACTTTCCAGTCTCTGTCTCTCCCCTCATATTGAGTCCCAATTCTTCTTTGCCACTCTAACTCTTCATGTCATGCTATCTCATGTTGTCTTTCACCTTCTTTCTTTGTCTGTATGGCTTGTGGACATTTTTTAATGTGGTGTCTGCATTGCTCGGTCCAGCTCTTTTCCTCATTGCTTCAGTCTCACTCATTCTGGCATCTCTCCTCTGTTCTCTCTCTCCTTTGCATTTCCAGTCCTTCTTTCTATTTCTGACACATGTAACTTCGCTGGTGTAGTCAAAACCTCTCTCTTTTGCTGCTTAAGGTACACAACATCATAGGAAAGATGTACAGGGTTGGGGATGGGGATGGAGGGCAGGAGGCAGGCACCTGGAAATAGTCAGGAATGAAATTAGAAAAAGAGAGGGTAGCGGTCAGGAGGATTCAGGAGATGGGGGGTCTGACAGAACTTGGTTGCTCGGCTTGACCAATCAGAAACACAAGGACATAGGAGAAGTACGATGGATTTGGTGCAGTAGAGAAAAGTTGGACTCTGCTGAATATCACAAGGGTAAAGATGAAGGCTGGAAACACCAAGGAATCAAGATGTTTTGGGGGACATTGAGGAATATAGCAGGAAATATTCAAAGAGGCTTAAAAAACTCCGCTGGAAATCCTCAGCAGGTCTAGCAGCATCTGTGGAGAGAGAAGCAGTGTTAACGTTTCAAAGAACAAAGAACAGTACAGCACAGGAACAGGCCATTCGGCCCTTCAAGCCTGCGTCGATCTTGATGCCTGCCTAAACTAACACCTTCTGCACTTACCGGGCCCATATCCCTCTATTCCCTTCCTATTCATGTATGTGTCAAGATGTCTCTTAAACGTCGCTATCGTATCTGCTTCCACCACCTGCCCTGGCAGCAAGTTCCAGGTACTCACCACCCTCTGTTTAAAGAACTTGCCTCGCACATCCCCTCTAAACTTTGCCCCTCGCACCTTAAACCTATGTCCCCCAGTAACTGACTCTTCCACCCTGGGAAAAAGCTTCTGACTATCCACTCTGTCCATGCCGCTCATAACTTTGTAAAGCTCCATCATGTCGCCCCTCCACCTCCGTCGTTCCAGTGAAAACAATCCAAGTTTTTCCAACCTCTCCTCATAGCTGATGCCCTCCAGACCTGGCAACATCCTGGTAAACCTCCTCTGTACCCTCTCCAAAGCCTCCACGTCCTTCTGGTAGTGTGGCGACCAGAATTGCACGCAATATTCTAAATGTGGCCTAACTAAGGTTCTGTACAGCTGCAGCATGACTTGCCAATTTTTATACTCTATGCCCCGACCGAAGAAGGCAAGCATGCCGTATGCCTTCTTGACTACCTTATCCACCTGCATTGCCACTTTCAGTTACCTGTGGACCTGTACGCCCAGATCTCTCTGCCTGTCAATACTCCTAAGGGTTCTGCCATTTACTGTATACCTCCCACCTGCATTAGACCTTCCAAAATGCATTACCTCACATTTGTCCGGACTAAACTCCATCTGCCATTTCTCCGCCCTAGTCTCCAACCGATCTATATCCTGCTGTATCGTCTGACAATCCTCATCACTGTCCGCAACTCCACCAACCTTTGTGTCGTCCTCAAACTTACTAATCAGACCAGCTACATTTTCCTCCAAATCATTTATATATACTACAAACAGCAAAGGTCCCAGCACTGATCCCTGCGGAACACCATGAGTCACATTCCTCCATTCAGAAAAACACCCATCCACTGCTACCCTCCGTCTTCTATGGCCGAGCCAGTTCTGTATCCATCTTGCCAGCTCACCTCTGATCCTGTGTGACTTCACCTTTTGTACCATTCTGCCATGAGGGATCTTGTCAAAGGCTTTACTAAAGTGCATATAGATAACATCCACTGCCCTTCCTTCATCAATCATCTTCGTCACTTCCTCAAAAAACTCAATCAAATTAGTGAGACACGACCTTCCCTTCACAAAACCATGCTGTCTCTCGCTAATAAGTTCATTTGTTTCCAAATGGGAGTAAATCCTGCCCCGAATAATCCTCTCTAATAGTTTCCCTACCACTGATGTAAGGCTCACTGGCCTACAATTTCCTGGATTATCCTTCCCACCCTTCTTAAACAAAGGCACAACATTGGCTATTCTCCAGTCCTCTGGGACCTCACCTGTAGCCAATGAGGATGCAAAGATTTCTGTCAAGGCCCCAGCAATTTCTTCCCTTGCCTCCCTCAGTATTCTAGGGTAGATCCCATCAGGCCCTGGGGACTTATCTACCTTAATGCTTTGCAAGACACCCAACACCTCCTCCTTTTTGATAATGAGATGACTGAGACTATCTACATTCCCTTCCCTCGGCTCATCATCCACCAAGGTCCTTCTCTTTGGTGAATACTGATACAAAGTACTCATTTAGCACCTCGCCCATTTCCTCTGGCTCCACACATAGATTCCCATCTCTGTCCTTGAGTGGGCCAACCCTTTCCCTAGTTACCCTCTTGCTCTTTATATATGTATAAAAAGCCTTGGGATTTTCCTTAATCCTGTTTGCCAATGACTTTTCATGACCCCTTTTAGCCCTCCTGACTCCTTGCTTAAGTTCCTTCCTACTGTCTTTATATTCCTCAAGGGATTCGTCTGTTCCTAGCCTTCCAGCCCTTACGAATGCTTCCTTTTTCTTTTTGATGAGGCTCACAATATCCCGCGTTATCCAAGGTTCCCGAAACTTGCCAAACTTATCCTTCTTCCTCACAGGCACATGCCGCTCCTGGATTCTAATCAACTGACGTTTGAAAGACTCCCACCTGTCAGATGTTGATTTACCCTCAAACAGCCGCCCCCAATCTAACTTCTTCAGTTCCTGCCTAATATTGTTATAATTAGCCTTCCCCCCCATTTTGCAACTTCACCCGAGGACTACTCTTATTCTTAACCACAAGTACCTTAAAACTTATGGAATTATGGTCACTGTTCCCGAAATGCTCCCCTGCTGAAACTTCGACCACCTGGCCGGGCTCATTCCCCAATACCAGGTCCAATACGGCCCCATCCCCATCCCATTTAGACTATCTACATATTGTTTCAAGAAGCCCTCCTGGATGCTCCTTACAAATACTGCCCCATCCAAGCCCCTAGCACTAAGTGAGTCCCAGTCAATATAAGGGAAGTTAAAATCACCCACCACTACAACCCTGTTACCTTTACATCGTTCCAAAATCTGTCCACATATCTGCTCCTCTACCTCCCGCTGGCTGTTGGGAGGCCTGTAGTAAACCCCCAGCATCGTGACTGCACCCTTCCTATTCCTGAGCTCCACCCATATTGCCTCGCTGCAGGACCCCTCTGAGGTGTCCTCCCGCAGTACAGCTGTGATATTCTCCTTAACCAGTAATGCAACTCCCCCACCCCTTTTACATCCCCCTCTATCCCGCCTGAAGCTTCTAAATCTTGGAACATTTAGTTGCCAATCCTGTCCTTCCCTCAACCAAGTCTCTGTAATAGCAACATCATAGTTTAGTTTAGAGATACAGCACTGAAACAGGCCCTTCGGCCCACCGAGTCTGTGCCGACCATCAATCACCCATTTATCCTAATCCTACACTAATTCCATATTCCTACCACATCCCCACCTGTCCCTATATTTCCCTACCACCTACCTATACTAGGGGCAATTTATAATGGCCAATTAACCTATCAACCTGCAAGTCTTTGGCATGTGGGAGGAAACCGGAGCACCCGGAGGAAACCCACGCAGACACAGGGAGAACTTGCAAACTCCACACAGGCAGTACCCAGAATTGAACCTGGGTCACTGGAGCTGTGAGGCTGCGGTGCTAACCACTGCGCCGCTGTGCCGCTCATAGTTCCAAGTACTAATTCAAGCTCTACATTGTTTCCTCTACATTGGGGAGACCAAATGCAGACTGGGTGACCGCTTTGCGGAACACCTCCGCTCAGTCCGCAAGCAGGACCGGAGCTTCCGGTTGCTTGCCATTTCAACACTCCCCCCTGCTCTCTAGCTCACATCTCTGTCCTGGGATTGCTGCAGTGTTCCAGTAAACATCAACACAAGCTCGAGGAACAGCATCTCATTTATTGATTAGGCACACTACAGCCTGCCGGATTGAACACTGAGTTCAATAATTTCAGAGCATGACAGACCCCACATTTTACTTTCAGTTTTAGTTATTATTTTCTTTTTCCTTCTTTTTATATATTTTTTGTGTTTATTTTATTTCATCTTAGTTTGTTCAGTTTGTTTACCCACAGTTTTCTTTTCATGTTTGTATTTGCAGCTGTTCAATTTTCAGTCCGTTAACACCCTATCTGTACTGTTGCTTTATCTTTCAACACACCATTAACATTTTGTTTGCCTTTCCACCATGACCTTCTGGTCAGCTATTCTGTGACCTTGTCCTATCTACACCTTCTCCTTTGTTATCTCTTGCCCCACCCCCGCTTTACTTGCTTATAACCTTTTACATTTCTAATATTTGCCAGTTCTGAAGAAGGGTCACTGACCTGAAATGTTAACTCTGCTTCTCTCTCCACAGATGCTACCAGACCTGCTGAGTATTTCCAGCATTTCTTGTTTTTATTTGAGATTTCCAGCATCCGCGGTATTTTGCTTTTATTAAAAAACTCTGCGTTCTTTTCAGCAGCTTGTAAATAAAAGTGCACAAGTAACTCTGTCTCAGGTATGTAACATAGCTGGGTGCGATTAAAATAATCATTTTATTCAGCCAATTCCATTGAGATGAAATGAAAGGGCTGCAACAATAACTTACATTTATATAGCGCCTTTAGTGGAAAGAAAAATCCAGTTCTTTGCAGAGCTGCAAGTCAAAGAAGCCTGGTCAAAGAGACGGCTTTTAACAAACCCACACCAAGTCCCACTCATTCATCACTCCTTTCGTTGCTGACCTATTATGACTTCAGACCACCACATCTCAAATTTAAAATTCTCATCTTTTTGTTTAAATTCCTTCAAAGCCACATTCCTATCACTGTAAATTCCTTCAATCTTACAAATCCTCTCTCTAATCCTTCACTCCTGACTCAGGCCTCTTGTTTATCACTCCACCATCAACGGCTAATCCCTCCCTAAAAATCCTCCAATTTGTTCAAAAGCAGACTTTCCTTTTAAGATCCTCTGGCAGCCTTCCATCTGGTGAGACGACCATTTTCTCCTTGGTGGTCAACTCTGTGCTAAACATTGCCTGGTGTGGTTTCGAAGCCCACTCTGCCATGGCAACCTCTGTTGCACATACTGCAGATGAAGACAGTGGACTGAGAAGGTGCAGGCTTCGCTGGCCTCTGTTTTCACTGCGCCCTCTTCTCAGCCATCTGAGCTTTCGATTTCTCCTCGCCTCTTTCAATGCCCATCTGAAAGTCAGCCTCCAGAGGTTATGGCCGTCGGCGATTGTCTCCCAGTTGTCTGTGTCGATGTCCAATATCTCCATATCTCACTTGCAGCTGTTCTAGTAGCGGAGGTATGGATGTCCAGCGGATTGTAACCCAGCGGCCAGTTCACCATAAGGAGGTCTTTGGGTCTATAGATGTCATCCATCCGATGAACGTGGCCGAGCCATCGCAGACACCGTTGGCTTAGTAATGAGTGTATGTTGATGGGATTAGCATGCTCCAGGACCTCTGAGTTGGTAACTTTGTCCCGCCAAGAGATGCTTAGGATATGTCTGAGATAAGGTGGAAACTGTTCAGACTTTTCTTCTGCCTAGCATATGCTGTCCAGGTCTCACTACTATAAAGGAATGCACTGAGGACACAGGCTTGGTAGCCTCTCAGTCTGGTGTTGTGTGTCAGGTTTTTGTTGTTCCACACTCTCTTACACAGCTTCGACATAACAGCTGCAGCTTTTGCAATGCCTGTGTTGATTTCAGCATCAAGTGACAAATTGCTGGTGATTGTGGAGTGTAGACACGTGAAATTATCAACAACCACCAGTGTCACATGATCAATGCTGATTGGTGGTGGTATGACACTGTTCTGGATGATGACATTTGTCTTCCTGATGCTGATGGTCAAACCAAACTCTTTACAGGCGTGAGAGTTTCTGTCCTTTTGCCTCTGAAGGTGTTCCTCGGTATGGAATGCTAATGCAGCATCAGCAACATAGAGCAAATCTCTGATGAGGACTTGGCACACTTTTGTCTTGGATCTCAGGTAGGCAAGGCCGAACAGCTTTCCGTTGGCTCTGGTATGTAAGTAGGCATCCTCTGTAGATGAACTGAAGGCATATGACAGCAGCAAAGGGAAGAAAAGAGTGTTGGCACCAGAATGTAACCCTGTTTGACCCCACTCTGGATCTTGAAGGTTTCCGATGTTGCCCCGTCATAGCTGACCTTACCCCTCATGTTGTCATGGAAGGAGATCACACTGAGCAGCTTCAGCACGCAGCCAATTTTCTTCAGTAGCTTACATAGACCGTCTCTGCTCACATGATCAAATGCCTTGTTGAGGTCAATGAAGCAATATATAGTCATTTCCTTTGTTCATTGCATTTCTCTTGCAGCTGCTGGACTGAGAAGATCATGTCAATTATGAATCTTTCAGTTCTGAAACCACACTGGGATTTGAGTTAGGTGCATTCAGCCAATATCTGCAGTCTGACAAGGGCAACACGGGCGAATACTTTTCCCACGATGCTTAGCAGGGAGATGCCTCAATAGCTGTTGCAATTGCTGCAGTCGCCCTTGTTCTTGTACCTTTGTATCATGCATATCCTGAGGCACTTCCCCCTCCCTCCAGCAGAGAGAGGTTTTTTCATCCCTCTCAAATTGATGGCTAATCCCTCTGTAAAAACTTCCATTTGGTTCAGAAAGTAGACTTTCTTTTTAAGATAATGCAGCTTTAAACATGAACATTTTGCTTGCAGCTCCTGCCATGTATCCTCATGTCAGAGATATAAAATACATTATTTTTTGAATATAAATTGCATTTCTGCTTTCAGAAATGCATGACCGATCACAGGGGTTCTGGACACCGTACAAGTGAAGGACATGGACTGATAATTTTAGGGTTTGATATTTAGTGAAAAAATATGAATTGAGAAGATAAAATTGAATTGTATATTTTATTTGGCAATAATTAGCAAAACTAAAAGATTTGGCTTAAATGACCATTCTAAATTCAGATCTTTTATTCAGAATCTTCCACTAAACTTGAATTATTTTTCTGCAGGACATTTTTCAGAACACAAGTAAGTCAAATGCATCTTGTCCATCACACTTCTGCCAAAAGCAAATTTCTGTGTCACACTAATAATTTATTCTAAATCAATCGAAATTTCTTTCACATGATTAGCTGATACGCCAAGTTTTTACAATTCAAATTTATTAACTGTAATTCAGGTCATTTCTTAGCAAGGATAAATCAACTGAACGTTCCAAACACTTGGTTGAAACTTTGCCATTTTTGCTGTCAGAATGGAAAGCATAGGTTAAAATGTAAGACATCTGGTATAATGAAAGCTCTAAGAAAAATACATATTCCACA
This sequence comes from Heterodontus francisci, assembly GCF_036365525.1. Classification (NCBI taxonomy): domain Eukaryota; kingdom Metazoa; phylum Chordata; class Chondrichthyes; order Heterodontiformes; family Heterodontidae; genus Heterodontus; species Heterodontus francisci. The sequence continues at coordinate 24,007,440 of NC_090381.1, forward strand.
TTAATATGGATTAAGTTAAAGTTGTCTGTGTGTTAGAGCACCATAATTAATGTTTTTGCTTCAAGGCTTCAGCCTCTTTCTCTCTTGGGCCTGGATCTGGCCTTGATTTTTATTCCCCCAGAGCCAAGATATTTAAATTTCAAACTTAGCTGGATATTTTCAGAAAAACTTTAATTAAAGCACAGATGTTCAATATAGTTTAAGAAATACAGGTCAGATTAAACTATCAACTTTTGGGACTTTTATCTGAGGTGATTATTAAAAATTAACATTGATGCAAAGGTTGGTCAATAAGATAGGACTTGTTTGCAAAGGGTCTGACTTACAGTCAAACAGAAAAAGGTTTGAAATGTGAGGTAATAGACTTCTTTTGTATAAAAAGCAGATATCAGGTTTTAAATGTAAAAAAAAACTTTGCAATTTCTATCAAAGGTAAACAGCAGGAAAAGGAGAAGGTTTTTTTTAAAAAAGGCATGAAACTTTTAAATGTTGATTTTCAGGAAGATTTGGGTGTACTCATAAAAGGAACTCAGAAGGTGAGCATGCAGGTACAGCATGCAATTAGGATGGCAAATGGCATATTGGCCTTTATTGCAAGGGGACTGAAGTACAAGAATAAGGAAGTCTTGCTACAACTGTATAGGGTTTTGGTGAGACCACATCTGCAGTACTGTGCGAAGTTTTGGTCTCCATATTTAAAGGAATATATGCATGAATTGGAGGCAGTGGAGGGAAGGTTCACTAGATTGGTCCCTGGGATGAGAGGGCGTTCCTATGATGAGAGGCAGAGTGAACTGGGCCTATACTCTCTGCAGTTTAGAAGAATGAGAGCTGATCTCATTGAAACATACAAGATTCTAAAGGAGCCTGACAAACTAGACACTGAAGTTGTTTCCCCTGGCTGGGAAATCGAGAACATGGGGGCACAGCCTCAGGATAAGAGGTTGATCATTTAGCACTGAAATGAGGAGAAATTTCTTCATTAAATGGGTTGCAAATCTTTGGAATTCTCTACGCCAGAGGGTTGTGGATGCTCCATCGTTCAATATATTTAAGGCTGAGACGGACAGATTTTTAGTCTTAGGGAATTGAGGGATGTGGAGAGCAGGCAGGAGATCAGTCATGATTGTATTGAATGGTGAGCAGGCTCATGGGGCAATATGGTCTACTCCAGCTCTTATTTCTCTTAACAGTATTTTCTGAAGTAAATTCTATAAATGCTGAGACTTGCAGTTGCAACATTTAGTTATCTCAGCAATATAATATAAGGCAGCAATATAAGGCAGATGAAGTTAGAGCTTGGATTAGTACTTGGAACTATGATGTTGTTGCTATTACAGAGACTTGGTTGAGGGAAGGACAGGATTGGCAGCTAAATGTTCCAGGATTTAGAAGCTTCAGGCGGGATAGGTGGGGGAGTTGCATTACTGGTTAAGGAGAATATCACAGCTGTACTGTGCGGGAGGACACCTCGGAGGGGTCATGCAGCAAGGCAATATGGGTGGAGCTCAGGAATAGGAAGGGTGCAGTCACGATGTTGGGGGTTTTCTACAGGCCTCCCAACAGCCAGCGGGAGGTAGAGGAGCAGATATGTAGACAGATTTTGGAAAGATGTAAAGGTAACAGGATTGTAGTGGTGGGTGATTTTAACTTCCCCTATATTGACTGGGACTCACTTAGTGCTAGGGGCTTGGATGGGGCAGAATTTGTAAGGAGCATCCAGGAGGGCTTCTTGAAACAATATGTAGATAGTCCAACTAGGGATGGGGCAATACTGGACCTGGTATTGGGGAATGTGCCCGGCCAGGTGGTCGAAGTTTCAGCAGGGGAGCATTTCGGGAACAGTGACCATAATTCCATAAGTTTTAAGGTACTTGTGGATAAGAACATAGAACAGTACAGCACAGTACAGGCCCTTCGGCCCACGATGTAGTCCTCGGGTGGGGAAGGTGCTAAATTGGGGGAAGGCTAATTATAGCAATATTAGGCAGGAACTGAAGAATTTAGATTGGGGGCGGCTGTTTGAGGGTAAATCAACATCTGACATGTGGGAGTCTTTCAAACGTCAGTTGATTAGAATCCAGGAGCGGCACGTGCCTGTGAGGAAGAAAGATAAGTTTGGCAAGTTTCGGGAACCTTGGATAACGCGGGATATTGTGAGCCTAGTCAAAAAGAAAAAGGAAGCATTCGTAAGGGCTGGAAGGCTAGGAACAGACGAATCCCTTGAGGAATATAAAGACAGTCGGAAGGAACTTAAGCAAGGAGTCAGGAGGGCTAAAAGGGGTCATGAAAAGTCACTGGCAAACAGGATTAAGGAAAATCCCAAGGATTTTTATACATGTATAAAGAGCAAGAGGGTAACTAGGGAAAGGGTTGGCCCACTCAAGGACAGAGAAGGGAATTTATGTGTGGAGCCAAAGGAAATGAGCGAGGTGCTAAATGAGTACTTTGCATCAGTATTCACCAAAGAGAAGGACTTGGTGGATGATGAGCCTAGGGGAGTGTAGATAGTCTCAGTCATCTCATTATCAAAAAGGAGGAGGTGTTGGCTGTCTTGCAAAGCATTAAGGTAGATAAGTCCCCAGGGCCTGATGGGATCTACCCCAGAATACTGAGGGAGGCAAGGGAAGAAATTGCTGGGGCCTTGACAGAAATCTTTGCATCCTCATTGGCTACAGGTGAGGTCCCAGAGGACTGGAGAATAGCCAATGTTGTTCCTTTGTTTAAACAGGGTAGCAAGGATAATCCAGGAAATTATAGGCCGGTGAGCCTTATGTCAGTGGTAGGGAAATTATTGGAGAGGATTCTTCAGGACAGGATTTACTCCCATTTGGAAACAAATGACTTATTAGCGAGAGACAACATGGTTTTGTGAAGGGTAGGTCATGTCTCACTAATTTGATTGAGTTTTTTGAGGAAGTGACGAAGATGATTGATGAAGGAAGGGCAGTGGATGTTATCTATATGGACTTTAGTAAAGCCTCTGACAAGGTCCCTCATGGCAGACTGGTACAAAAGGTGAAGTCACACAGGATCAGAGGTGAGCTGGCAAGACGGATACAGAACTGGCTCAGTCATAGAAGACAGAGAGAAGACAGAGGGTAGCAGTGGAAGGGTGCTTTTCTGAATGGAGGGATGTGACTAGTGGTGTTCCACTAGTGCTGTTTGTAGTATATATAAATGATTTGGAGGAAAATGTAGCGGACGACACAAAGGTTGGAGGAGTTGTGGATAGTGATGAGGATTGTCAGAGGATACAGATCGGTTGGAGACTTGGGCAGAGAAATGGCAGGTGGAGTTTAATCCGGACAAATGTGAGGTAATGCATTTTGGAAGGTCTAATGCAGGTGGGAAGTATACAGTAAATGGCAGAACCCTTAGGAGTATTGACAGGCAGAGAGATCTGGGCGTACAGGTCCACAGGTCACTGAAAGTGGCAACGCAGGTGGATAAGGTAGTCAAGAAGGCATACGGCAAGCTTGTTTTCATCGGTCGGAGCATAGAGTATAAAAATTGGCAAGTCATGCTGCAGCTGTCCAAAACTTTAGTTAGGTCACACTTAGAATATTGCGTGCAATTCTGGTCGCCACACTACCAGAAGGATGTGGAGGCTTTGGAGAGGGTACAGAAGAGATTTACCAGGATGTTACCCGGCCTGGAGGGCATCAGCTATGAGGAGAGGTTGGATAAACTCGGATTGTTTTCACTGGAACGACGGAGGTGGAGGGGCGACATGATAGAGCTTTACAAAGTTATAAGTGGCATGGACAGTGAATAGTCAGAAGCTTTTTCCCAGGGTGGAAGAGTCAGTTACTGGGGGACATAGGTTTAAGGTGAGAGGGGCAAAGTTTAGAGGGGATGTGCGAGGCAAGTTCTTTACACAGAGGGTGGTGAGTGCTTGGAACTTGCTGCCAGGGGAGGTGGTGGAAGCAGGTACGATAGCCATGTTTAAGAGGCATCTTGACAAATACATGAATAGGATGAGAATAGAGGGATACGGTCCCCGGAAGTGCAGAAGGTTTTAGTTTAGGCAGGCATCAAGATCGGCGCAGGCTTGGAGGGCCGAATGGCCTGTTCCTGTGCTGTACTGTTCTTTGTTTATAATATTTATTTTCCAGGAACCAATGAAAAACACAGTTAAATGAACGTGTCTTCCAAAATCTCAGATAACAGCACCACCACACCACCTGCCCAATGTTGTCTAACCAAGGCCACCTGCTGCTGAGCTTAACTACAGATTCTGTGTCTGGTCGTGTACCTGATCTTTCCCAATATGCACAGTTGATGGATGAGGCTGTCCACTGGCAGCACATAGTTGGAAAAGTGTCTTCAATAACCAAAGAACACTTGCTTCGCTATCCCGCAGCAAATTCCTGACTTGATTTCTTCACTGGAGCTGTACACTACTCCACCACCTCTACACCCAGCACCGACATAACCACCGAGTCATTTTAACATTCAACTGTTACTCAGCCTCTTTCCTTCTCTGGTTCACAAAAACATGTTTCAACCAAGCACAAGACACTTGATGGAGAAGTGCAGGGAACAGAATTTATTGATTCCCAGTATACGTAACCGATCTATACTGTACACAAAGCATGGCTTTCACTTTCTAGTTCTATCTTTCAAAGTCTCTAAGGAACTGTTCAAAACCATGCTCCTTTATACACCATATTTTGCCTACATTAAAGGTACATGTCACCGTTAAGACCTCATGACACATCTGTTCCTGAATCCTTTGCAAACAGTCTATTTACATAAATAGTTGTAATTGTTTACTTCAAAGTTACTTTCTCACACAAGTTCTCCTCACTTAATTGTCTCAAATGCTTTGAAGAGTAGGCTTTATTAACCGTTCTATTTCTATACAACAGTTAATAAATCCCTCTGCTTATGTTTATTACACTACATGGTGCTCCACTTATTTCCTTGCACAAGCATTTCTGGTGGATAATATGCAGACATGTGAAGCAGAAGATAAGCCATGCTTTCTTCTTATGGCACTTCAAAGCCATCCTTTCTACATTGGAAAGCCTATTGTTCTAAGATACAAGGAAGTTTGATTATTATCCCTCATCTCCTCAAGATGTCCAACGTACAACTCTTCAAGATATCCAACAACCACAAGCAATCTGCTGCACAAAGGTATAAGGAATGTAACGAACCTGACCATTTATAATACCATCTAAAAATATATAAACAATGATACCATTTACAAATGGGCAGAGGCCTGTACAGTAATGGAAGGGACAACAAAGTGGAACAAAGCAAACAAATGCCTGGGAAGGAATAAACTAAAGGGCTTAGCTTTTAAAAAGGTGAGCCCCGAGTCAAAACTTATAAGACTGATTTCTAAGAGAAGACAATTTTATTTGTATTTGGTACATTTTACCCTAGATTATTTTGGTTCTCATAACTTAGACTACTCTCATAGGCAATCCTCATACCTTAAGAGTGTGTCTATTCTCGTCTTGAGATCAGGTAATGTGCCCAGAAAACAAACAGCATTGGTAACTGTTTTGAGTTACTAGACTAGGGCGGCACAGTGGCGCAGTGGTTAGCACCGCAGCCTCACAGCTCCAGCGACCCGGGTTCGGTTCTGGGTACTGCCTGTGTGGAGTTTGCAAGTTCTCCCTGTGACCGTGTGGGTTTCTTCTGGGTGCTCCAGTTTCCTCCCACATGCCAAAGGCTTGCGGGTTGATAGGTGAATTGCCCATTGTAAAAATTGCCCCTAGTGTAGGTAGGTGGTAGGCAAATTGAGGGAAGGTGGGGATGTGAGAGGGAAAAATGGGATTAATGTAGGATTAGTATAAATGGGTGGTTGATGGTTGGCGTGGATTCGGTGGGCCGAAGGGCCTGTTTCGGTTGTGTATCACTCTGACTTGTTTTATGCCTTCATAAGATCTCACTGTTCACTAAATGTGATAAAAGCATCACAAAAGATGAAACAAGCATGCATATTATACAGTTCCAGATACACCGGAGGCAACCGTCTACATAATTCTTCGAGCGGACAAAATTATGGAGATTGCAACATTAAGAATTAAACTAATCCCCCAAATAGCTTTTAAATATAGCATTACTTTCAGGAATATCCAACTAGCCATATTGACTGGCTGCTTTTCTGAGATATCATCCAAACTCCACTCATAGGATTTTCCAATTTCTCCCAACTGAAACAGAACTGTCTTTTCAACCTTACAACCATACGAATTAGGAGAAGTAGGCCATTCGGCCCATCTAGCCTGCTCCGCCATTCAATAAGATCATGGCTGATCTGTTTCTGTCTCGAATTCCACACTCCCATCTATTCCCGATAATCTTTGATTTCCATGCCTAACAAGAATCTATCTAACTCCGCCTTAAAAATATTCAATGAACCTGCCTCCACCAACTTTTGAGGCAGAGAATTCCAAAGTCACACAACCATCTGAGAGAAAAAAATTCTCCTCATCTCTGGCCTAAAAGGGCGACCCCTAATTTTAAAACAAGCCCCCTTGTTCTGGACTCACTCACAAGGGGAAACATCCTTTCCACATCCACCTTGTCAAGACCGTTCAGGATCTTACATACTTCAATCAAGTCTCTCCTAACCCGCTCATTCCAGGTATCAATCTAGTAAACCTCCTCTGAACCACTTCAAACGCATTCACATCCTTCCTTAAATAAGGAAACCAAAACTGCACACAGTATTAGAGATGTGGTCTCACCAATGCCCTACATAACTGAAGCATAACATCCTTACTTTTATTTTTAATTCCTCTCATAATAAAGGATAGCATCCCATTAGCCTTCTTTATTACTTGCTGTACCTGCACACTAACTGTTTGTGACTCATGCACTAGAACACCTAGATCCCTCTGCACCTCAGAATTCTGCAGAGGTTCCTCGTTTAAGAAATTGTCTGCTTTTTATACTCCATCTGCCAGATTTTTGCCCACTCACTCAACCTATCTATATGGGTCTGCAACCTTCTTATGCCCTCTTCACAACATACATCCCTACCTATCTTTGTGTCATCTGCAAATTTAGCTACCATGCCATCGCTCCCCTCATCTAAGTCCATCAGGTCCCGGGGACTTGTCAGCCCGCAGCTCCATTAGTTTGCTCAGTACTGCTTCCCTGGGGCTTGTAATTTCACCAAGTTCCTCTCTTCCTTCCACCTCCTGATTTACAGCTATTACTGGCATGTTTTTTGTATCCGCTATCGTGAAGACAGAAGCAAAATATTTGTTGATTTCATCCGTCATTTCCTTATTATCGACTATTAACTCCCCATTCTCACTCTCTAGCGGACCAACACTCACTTTACTTACTCTTTTCCTTTTTAAATACCTGTAGAAACTCTTGCTATCCATTTTTACATTTCTAGTTAGCTTTCTCTCATACTCTAATTTCTTTCTCCTGATTAAACTTTTAGTCATTCTCTGCTGTTCTTGATATTCTCACCAATCATCTGACCTGCCACTCATCTTTGCACAATTATATGCTTTTTCTTTATGTCCAGGCCAATATTTATCCCTCAATCAACATCACAAAACAGATTATCTGGTCATTATTACATTGCTGTTTGTGGGAGTTTGTTGTGTGTATACTGGCTGCAGTGTTTCCTGCACTGCAACAGCGACCATACTTGAAAAGAAAAGTACTTCATTGGCTATATATAAGTGCTATATAAATGCAAGTCTTTCTTTCTTATATAAATGAGTCTGCTCTTTAAACAGATTTTGAAAATCTGATCTCTCAAATTCGAAAAGGAATTTGCCAGTCAAATATAACTGAATTAATCAAACACCTAGGGCTGGATTTTGTGGCGCTTGCGGGACTCCTGGTGCTGGGCCGAAAAGGTGGGGGGATCCCTGTCTCGACTTTTCCGAGTCCCGCCCCGTATGATCTTGCATTATTCCGGCACTTAAGTGTCCGGCAGCAGGATCCCCGTCCCTTTAAAGATGGGAATCCTGCCTCCCAGAACAGCTGGCCAATCACAGGGCCAGCAGCTCAGCAGTGTTGGCAGCGCCATGGGGAGTGGTGGCCACTGCCGTGCTGCAAAGGCCTTGGATCCAGGCCCAGCACCGGAGACCAGGACCTCAGGTAAATGAGGTGGGGTCACTGGGGTCAGTCCACTGGTGAGGGAGGGGTGGGAAGGTAGACGTGTAGTGTAGGGGCAGAGGGCTCCAGGGAATTGGTGTTTTTCCCAGCACAGCTAGCCCACGGAGGAGGGACCCGGCCCCCCACCCCCCAAAGCCCTCAGGGAGGGTGCCTCGTATTACTGGGCGCCCTCCCCATGTGGTGGAGACATCCCCCGCCATTGGTTAAATCCCAGTGGAGGGGGAAGAGGCCCTTAAGTGGCTGTTAATAGGTCACTTAAGAGCCTCAATTGGCTTCCAGGTGGGAAGGCTGTCGCCAGCCTATCCCCTGCCGACAAAATCGCTTGGTGACTGGGACAGGATGGGCCCTCCGCAGCCCCATTGCAATTCTATGGGCCCCCCGCCTCAGGAGGGCCCATAAAATCCAGCCCCTTGTCTATCCAGCTTTTAAAGCGTATTGGGACAGGCCCAGCACATTTCTGGCATTAACTGGCTGCAAAAGTTTCACACGTGTTAAAACTAGTTTGGAAGGGGCAGCTAGGAAAGCAACAACTAGATAAAACAAAAAAGAAATCCCAGTGCCTGTAAATCCCTAGTTCCCACCCTTGGAGAGAGGCCAAGATCGGGGGGAGAAAAGGAACAAAAGGTTCCTTTAATTTGTTTTAATATATTTTTGACAGCTTGAGGTTTGAAAGTCAGCACTGAATGGAAGACTTTCACAGATAAATAGTACTCCTCGCCATAGAGAAGAGTCGCCACCAACTTTAAACTACCTGTGCAGCAGAGGAGAAATTTCTGGAACATGCACTCTGAACCAATGTGTTGCAATTGCAACCCTCCAATAGTATCACTTTAAAAAAAAAATGAAGCCTCCACGGCTGGGTAGTTGTTTGGAGTCTCCCCAGGCCCTGCCTCAAGTCAAAAAATTATTTCCAAAGATTTACTCCCAGAGGACAGAAATATGGAGCACTGAAGGAAGTGGGGTGAAAGTACATATAATTTTTGTAGGCTCACTGTAAAAATACTTAAAATATATACTAAAACAAGTGAATTAAAAAAACATCAGCGTCGACTCTACAGACAAAGATGATGATGACAGTACCCTCCAGAGTTTCTACACAGTCCAACTCCAATGGGCATGCCATTGCACAAGCTTAGACTCAATGAAGGAGAACTTATAATGTTGCTATGAAACTTGAATCTTAAACAAGGACTTTGTAATGGAACAAGATTGGCAGTTTTCTTCGATGATAGATGTTGAAATGAAAACATGCAGGTTTCAAGGAAATAGTGTTTATTCCTTGAATAATATTGAGCCCATCAGATGTAAACGTCCCTTTTCAATTCAGGAGAAAACAGTTCCCAAGTAGACTTTCATATTCAATGACAATAAACAAGTCATAAGGCCAAACTTTTGTCAAAATTTGTAATTATATTCCTAGGTCTGTTTCCGCACATGGACAGCATAAACAGCTTTTTCCAGAGTCAGAAGTTTTTATTCTGTTGAAGTATTTGGTGAAACAATAACTAGAAATTCTGTAATTAAAGAAGTGCTGTTGCAGTAAAGATACTAATTTGACCTCAAATGTTTTGCGAGTCTCTGCTAGTATATGATTAAAAAACATTTTAGTGTACTTGGCTAGTCCCCAATTACATGTTTCTCCATTTTCCATACCAACCTCCTCTTTTATACAGGCTGTGACTGGAGTTGCTTCCCAGTGCCTGGCAAGCCCATCCCTCCACATTCCCTGTGGTAATATACCTACTGTTAGAATTCGCTGCATAGTGTCTGTCAGTTAGGAAGAATATATCGAATGGGGTTAAACATCTTCCAAACAAAATACGCAATAGTGGCAATAAATAGGAAACCTCTGAGTTGCAGAGTCAATGAGTAGAGATGTGTAGGTGTGAGTGGAATGATGCTGCTATCTTATTTAACCCTTATTCCAATATCTTTACTTACCTTTAAGTAAGAGCCATAGTACTTTGTGACATATGGGCTATCACACTGGCTAAGCACTGTAATCTCCTGCTGGATGTCTTCGATCTCATCTTCTGCTTCCTCTAGGTCAATGATTTTAATTGCTACAACTTCCTTACTTCGGTTCTCTATTCCTTTGTACACTTCACCAAATGAGCCTTTCCCAATCCGCTCTTGCTTTGTAAAGAGCTCCTCAGGGTCCATGCGGGCATTCTGTAAGAAATCAAAATTAGGATTACATTTCCTTTACATTCAAAAAACAGCACCCAGCAATTCCAAAACACTCCTTCTTCTGGGTTCCATACAAGTTATAGCAATATAGAAGATATGAGCACAACCATAAGATAAAGCTGGAATGATATTTTCTGTTAAACAACAAGTGCAGGACAAGGGAGCCAAATGGCCTCCCTTATCTGTGTAATGAAACCTTGTCCCGGGCACTGAGAAACATAGAAACAGGAGAAAGCCATTCAGTTCCCAAAGCCTGTTCCGTCATTCAATAATGTAACGGCTACTCTGTACCTCACCTCCCTTTACCCTCCTTTATTCCATATCCCATTTGATACTCTTACTTCACAAAAATCTATTAATCTTAGTCTTGAAAGTTTCAATTGACACAGGATCCACATCCTTTTGCGGGAGGAAACTCCAGATTTTCATTACATATATAGGTTGAAAAGCAGAGGCCCCAGTAAAGATTCCTGGGGACAACCATTTATCACGTCCCACCAAATTATGC